>NC_057800.1:716091005-716391005 GCF_018294505.1 Triticum aestivum
GAGCTCGGATGAAAAGTTTGAGATCATAGCAATCGCGCCCGACGGCCAACCGATTGAAACCCTCCGGACAAAGAGCGCATTTGTTGCTCAGTGCGGGGTTCTGGTTAGGGACAAGATCCCGATAAGCATCCAGCAATGGTTTAAGCCGGCTACAGAAGACCCTGAGGTGTCTTATGTCAATGATATGCAGAAAAATGATCTTTGGACTGAGCTGAAGTCAAATTTCACCCTACCACCAGAGGATAATCCAGAGAACCCAGTTAAAGAGAAATTAATCAAGTCTTTTGCTCTTAAGAGGATGGCAGAACTATTCAGGAGGTGGAAGAAAGAGCTGAATAAGTTTGTCGAAAATAATGAGACACCAGAATTCAAGGGCAGATATGAGAAGATCAGAGATCATTGGCCCGCATTTGTGGCCCACAAGACATCGAAAAAGAGTAAGAAGATGTCGGCGACAAACAAGCAAAATGCTGCGAAGAAGATGCTTCACCATCGCACGGGGTCAGGTGGCTACCTCGTAGCCCGACCTAAGTGGGCCAAGACTGAGAATGATCAGATTGATAAAGGGATCGAACCAAAGACAATTAGCTGGCCAGACCGTTGCCGGACTTGGTTCTTCGGGGCTGACGGAACCTTGGACCCTATAACAGGGAAGTGCATATGGATGAACGATCAAATGGACATACCAGTCAGGAAGCTTAAGCAGTATATCGAAGCAGCGCAGCAAGGGAAGTTCTTTCCAGACAGAGAGAACGATGAGCTCACAATGGCCCTCGGGAATCCTGAGCACCCTGGACGGACACGAGGCACGCCAGGCTACATTCCGTGGAAGGTTGGGTTTCCGGACGCAGGCGGTTACAAATCCCATGAGAGGAGGAAAAAAGTGCAGCAGACCCAAATGCAGGCGCTGCAAGCAAGGGTAGACGCGATAGAGGAACAAGAAGCAAATCGCAGCAAACGTACTGCCGAAGCCTCCCCCGAAGCTACCCCGCCATCTTAGCGCAGAAGCAGCATGGCTTCCACCGAGCTGCTTCAGCCGGAGCATGCCTTGATGGCTCCTGCCAGCTATCTCGTGGATGCTATCACGGAGTCTCAAAATTGCTACCTTATGACGCAATGGATGAAAAGGTCAAGGCGGCTGTTGGCTTTGTTTATCCTACTGAACCCGGCGCAACTTTTCACTGCCGGCCGATTTCAGAAGGATATGCTAGGGTGATGGTGGATGAAATAACAGAGGGATTTGAGGACCTCCAGCTTGACTACCCTACCGGTGAAGGGGAGACTCGGCTGGGGTCTGCTCTGAAGACTCCATGCCTATGGCGGTAGGAGCTCATCAACCTTCCGAACTGGACGCCTCCGCCTCCTCCTCCTCCTCCTCCGGCGAGTCAGGGCACTCCGCCTCCTCCACTGCCTCCTCCTCCGGCGAGTGACGATCAGGGCCCTCGGCCGACTCCTTCTCCGGCGCGTGGCGGCACTCCGCCTCCTTCTCTGCCTGCGCTGACGCGCCTGATCAGCCAGCCTCCTCCTTCTCCGCCTCGTCAGCAAGGGCGGAAGAGACCTGCCGCCGCTCTAGCTGCTCCAGCGCGTCGTAGTCCTTCTCCTCCGCCTCGTAAGCAAGTAAAGAATACAACCGCTCCGTCTGCTCGGTCGGCGTCTAGCAGTACAACCAGAGGCGGGAGGACATACAGATTCGGTCCTTCTCTGAAGACTCCAGAGAAGTTACCATATGAGAGGACCCCGGAGGAGAACGCCGAGATCGCGCGAACCGAAGTGGATGACTGGTTTCAAGGGTTGAGAGCAAAGAGACATCCACCTCCGGAGGAGAAGGTAGATCCGGTGAAAGTGAAGCGCACTCTGGCTGCCCTGGCAAAACCACCCAAGTCTCCGCCGAAAGGCAACTATGAGCGCATTATTGCAAAGACATGGGCCGAAGTGGAGCGGTCGGGAAGTACAGTCAGTGATCAAAGGCTGAAAGAATGACGAGCAGCTGGGAAACAAATTGCCCAGCTCAGCGAACAAGCGAAGCAATCGTGCCCCCCCTCAAGGTGCCTAGCGACATCGTCGATCCGAGGATGGTGCCCAGTTATGGCAATGTTGACGATTACCTGCCCGATGATGTACATTATGATACCATGGAGGTGCAGATACACAGATACGAGTACGGGAAGTCTCTCGCCAAAGATGAAAAATCTTTAACAACGATGATGCGAAGATTACATGATTGGTACTTGAAAATCTGCAGAGAGTCTGGGGGGAGGAGTACTTTGTATGCGAGAGTTAAACCGGAGCATGACCTCATTGGAATTGAACTGTTGCCTATTCCATTTAAGGAGTTCTATCAGTTTTTCAATCAATTGGCCCTCGATAAAACAACGATCACCTGCTACTGTCTGTAAGTACTACTACTTCTGTCATTAAGTCTCTCTATATAGCTCTTCTCTTTCATTGCATGTATTTATAATTATCCTCACTATATTATGCAGAATGAAGATCGCCGAATTGAAGAAAAGACAAATCGGTGATATTGGGTTCATTAACACATATCTCATAGATGCAACTGAGGTTCAACATCGTCCCGGAGATACCGAGGCCAACTTGCTACGATCATTCAAAAAAAATGAAAACAAAGATATAATACTCTTTCCTTACAACTTCAAGTGAGTGTTACTGTCTTGTGCATATTCGGTTTCCCTTATATATTAGTCCAGGTTATAGTAATGTAATTGATGAGTTATGCATGCGTGTGCAGTTTCCACTATATTCTCCTAGAGATTAGGCTTGAGCAGGGAGTAGTAACCGTCTTGGACTCTAAACGAAAAGATCCCCAGGAGTATGCGGACATGACTGAAATCCTCAATAAGTAAGTTAAATCGATCATTATCCACCATATCAGCAACTTTGTTCATTTCCTGATATCAAGTAATTGTTTTCTTTGTCCGGCAGGGTTTGGAGAAAATTCACCAGAACAGTTCCGGGACTGCCGAAGGAGCTGGAATTTAGACACCCGAAAGTAAGTACTATAGTAGCATGTCGCGCGCATCTCCTAGTGATTCAAGCGCTAGTTTCATCAATATCATTTAGCATTCTTTCTTATCAGTTTGATTGACCTCTATTTCTTGTAAAGTGGTTGTGGCAGGAAAAAGGGAATGATTTCTGTGGATACTACGTCTGCGAGTCCATCCGCCACACGACCTCTGACGAACAATATGAAGTACGTAAATAACAACATTCATAATTTTATTTTATTACCATCATTTGTATTGAGTTTCATTCATTCATATATATATGTATTGACCCCCTTCTTCAAATTAGATGTTTCGGAAGCGGGATGAACACCTAGCACCAGCTCGCATGCGAGCAATTCAAGAGGAATTGGCGGCATTCTTTCTTGACCAAGTGATCGCTGAAAACGGAGAATACTATGTGGACCATGAGTCCGTATGATTATATTTGTAAAAGATAATTATTGTATATATGTAGCCGGTAGTGTCGGATAGATATACGAGAACTTGTTGTTCGACCAATCTCTCGGAGAAGGAGAGGTGGTCGATATCACTTCTCTCTATATGCATATATGTTCATGACGATTTTCTGTTTCCTTCGTTTTCTTACTAGCTAACTAGCGTGTCTAGTCCTCTCTATACGTATGTATAGTACGTAGCGTCGACCAAGCACGGACGTAAGAGAGGACACTTCTCTCTATTAATTATAGCTATCTAATACAATATATGAAACACCTAAATTAACCCCCCAAAACCCCCAACCCCCCCCCCCTTCAAAAAAAAAACAAAAATCCCAGCCACAGAAATGCTGACGCATGGATGCCTATTGGTCCTGGTTGGTGCCACCAACCGGGACCAAAGGGTCTCCTGCCTGGGCTCTGCGCACTGCCCACGTGGAGGGCCATCAGTCCCGGTTCTGGATTGAACCGGGACTAAAGGTACATGGCATTAGTACCGACACTTTAGTCCCGGTTCAGGAACCGGGACTAAAGGCCCTTACGAACCGGGACTATAGGCTCTTTTTCTACCAGTGTGTAGTACTTTATTTATTGCCATGCATGACACAAAGTAGTATAGCATTTATTATGATACAGTATCATGATATGATACTCCACCCTCTTTTTCTTCATTTAATGCTATAACACCTCATCAAAATTGCCTAATTGGCATGCATGATACTAGTTATGATACTACCATTAGACTGGTCATAGTGGAGAGTAACTTAGACTAGTGTCATACATATGACACTAGTCTTTGTTAATACCTTTATAGTGCAAAGTAACATACAAGTAATATCATGGATGATTGCATTTATTACTTTATAGACTCATTTTGCTTTGGTTTGCGTTATGTTACAGTAACATTGTGTTACTCCAAACACCTCTCTCCTCATTAACTATATGTCACATAAGCAAACTTGTCTTGGATTGCGCTATGTTACTTGTCTAGACTAGTCATAGTGAGAGTAACTTAGCTAGTAACATAACACACTTCAAGAAATTTTTACTTATGTGACAAATATTTAATGTGAGGTAGTAACATAATACTATAAGCTAATAAATGAAGCCATCTATAACATTCTATTATATTACTTTGCATTATAAAAATATAATAACTTAGACTAGTGTCATCCATATGACAGTAATCTAAGTTACACCCACTGTAACCAGCCTTACGCCCAGCCTAAGGCACCGCGCTGCTTCCGGTAGGCGGTAGCTTTTGGCGCACCCAATAAATATAAGTTGAGCGAACCTCACGAACCTTGTTGAGGCGTGCAAGGCGGGAAGGTGGAATAAATAAGGCGCGCGTGTCCAGCCTCGCGCAACGCGACAACGACGCCGCAACAAAACAAAACGTAGCGTCGTCCTCTCCTGCTGCTTCCATGCTGGCTCTTTGAAAATCTAGGCTAGAACCCGATCGCTAGTGGCCGAAATTTACTCGGTAGGTGTACTGCACTGTGTATGTGCATGCGGCACGTCACTGGCAAGGTGAGGTGAATCTTTGATGACGTCTTCAATACGGACCCTCGAATCATTAGCATAAGTTTGGTTTGCGTGGTCCAGTCATGTTGTACAATCCAACACAGTCCTGCATTGGTTCACAGGACCGTTTTGACACACTTTCTCTCGTAAACCGAAGACAAACATGACGGGCTCTGCGGGCGTTTGGACAGAACACATGCCCGCTTCTGACCACCTTGACCCATTTGAAACCCTCCTCTCCGCACGTGTGTTCTTGCCCGGCTCCAGCTACCCGCATTCATGCTGCTGTAGAGCGGCTGCTCCACATTGAAGCCGGCCAGAGCGAACGCGACCTCTTCCTGCCTCCGCCATTGACGAAGCGCAGGCCGAGGGCACCACCCGTTGGAGGCCTGGCTGAACACGCCTCATCGCCACATTCAAAAGACTGCAGGCTGCCCTTCTTCCTCCATTAAACCCACGCGTGTACCGAGAAACCTACTGCGGCCACACATCCGCTCACGAGTCGACCGACATTAAACACAATGCCAGTTGGCTCCTCGCGTCAGCCCGCTATTTACATGATGTCAGACGCCATGCAAGAACATGCCATTCTAGTTATAGATGATTGAAAAGTCAGAACAATCCATTTTGGTACAAACTATCAGCAATGGAATATTTTTTCTTAAAGATTATACCGAACCAACCAATTTACACGTATGAGGTAGATTTGCAATCAAAGATCAGATATATATTTCGTGTCTGCATATTGTGTTTCTAATATTCCATTTCAATTAATCACACTAATTTTTGAATGTTCCTAACGAAAACCATTTTAGGTTGTTAACTGAATAGATCAACTGATCAATATCATAAAAAAATTCAAACGGCTATACATGTAACCATCATTTTCAAAAGATCATACATGCCACAAAAATCCAAGTAGATGACAACATCACAAATATGAAATTGTTCAACAAGTCATCCAAGGTTGATCAAAATTCAACACACATAGCATGAGAAAAAAGACAGGGTCATCACCTTCGAGCGCACAGATGAAACCATGTGCCGGGAACGTGGCAGCAGCCTACTCCAGAGCAGGAGGAGGCATCCCTCGGTAGCGCACGTGGACCAGAGCATGCACAACGTGTGCGGGCATGGGCACGTGGCTGCGCGCTGTGGTACACCGGGTGGAAGGAGTAAATTGCACAAAACCACTAGTTTGAAGGTTAGATTTGCGAAAAACACTACAATACATTTTTTTTGCACAAACACCATGTCTACGGTAATGTTTTTGCAAATAACACTGATCGGCGGATTTGGCTCGTTTAAGCGTGTTTATGATAGGTGGGTCCATTTTTTGCTTACGTGGCATAACGTTTCGTGTCAGATGGGTTTTATTCTAAATTTACAAACTAGTTCCTAGAATTTACATAGACATCCCTGAATTGAAAAACAAAAACGCAATTAGCCCCCCACATGCGAGCCCGATGTGGATCTCACGACGACTAGGGTGAGTGCCGTTGCACACGCAAGTCGTCCCCTCGGCTGCTCGCCGGTGTTGCCGATTCTCACCGTCGCTACCAACTGCTGCTCCTCCCCGGCTTCTCCGTGGTGCTGCTGCTCCCCTCACCGCAACCCGTCAAGCTGGTTCTCGCCGCTGCCCTGTGAGCTGCTCGCCGCGTCGTGATATTCTGCAGAGGAAGCCCAGGTCGGGAGCAGCACGGGCGCTTGGAGCAACTGGAGGCTCCAGGCAGGCTCGGGCATTAGGAAGATGTAGGCGTGGCGGCACGACCTCGGCAGTCTCCCGAGTTTCTCTCTCTCCCTCCCTCGAACCAGCAGAGCAGCATGCAGGAGCGCCGCCGCCGCCCATCGCCATGGCCCTGAGCTCCACGAAATTCGTCGCAAGTAACCAGTTCTCGCGTCGGATCCAGCAAGAATCGAGCCGCAGCCCCCTCTGCATCTCGGATTCCTGCTCCTCTGTCACGAGCGACGACCGCGTGCACCGGCGGGACCTGGATGAGGTAGGCGACCCCGGCGATGCAGTCGTCCTGGAGTGCGCGCACGGCGTCCTTGGCGCGTGGACGAAGGGCGCTCCTCAGCCGGGGGCGGGACGGGCGGCGTCCTCTGCTTTCCCCTCAGTGCAGCAACGGCGACGGCGTCCTCGGCGCGTGGCGGAAGGCCGCCCCTCGGCCGGGGGCGGGACGGGCGGCGTCCTCTGCTCGGCTGCGGGTGCGAGTGCGAGGCGTGGTTGGGGGGGGGGGCTAGGCGGCACAGGAAAGAAAGGTTGGGGTGTTTTGATTTAAACTCAGCTAACACCGTTTCCAGCAAACTGTCGTGCCATGTCAGCAAAAAGCGGGATCCATCTGTCATAAACATGCTTAAACGAGCCAAATCCGCCGATCAGTGTTTTCTGCAAAAAGATTACCGTAGACATGATGTTTTCTGCAAAAAAAAATGTATTGTTGTGTTTTTCGTAAACCTAACCTTCAAACTGGTGGTTTTGTGCAATTTACTCGGTGGAAGGGGTGAACTGGAGGCAGTCATCGCTCGTTTAAGAAGGTCACGAATGACACGGACACAGAACTACCAGCGGCATCAAGAGAACATACGGAGGAGCCATGGGCATGGAGAGTCGCCGCCAACCAGCTAGCGACGGCCGGCGGCAGCTGGTGGCAGGGAACGGTGGTGTCGGGCAGCGTGATGGATGAATGTGGCAAGCGCTCTGGTCTCTGCCCTATCTGCAATGGAGGTCTTTTTCATGCCGGTGGTAGAGAGTGAGAGGAAATTGATGTAGGAGGAGGGGGGAACCTGGAAGGAAAGACTGAGATGGCATATTTTCAACGAAGAGTCAGGGTCCTTCCAGAGAGCACCCAACACGTGGAAATGAAGACCTTCAGCAGTAAATTCCGAAAACACTAAAAAAAATTGAAAAACGAAAAAAAAAAATCAAACATGTACATGTGTCAACACAGGGAGAGCCAACGCGCAACACTATAGATGCTCAGGAGGAGCTCTAGCTTAGCCACTTTAACTATTTTATATATACATATCAGAAAATAGAATGTTTGCCAAGCATGTCGGTAATCAATACCACACCAATCATACCTACAACTTGTCACGACCAATTTTTTGTTAACCAATTTATAATGACTGAACAATTTAAGCTCAGTCAGTATCTTGGATGTGAACTATGTTTACAAGTTCCATAAAGGGCCCCTCCAGGCGCAAATTCCAGTTAAAAAATGAAGATCGGTCGCGGCTTCAAAGCATGTTCATCAAGCACAACGACCTCAACATGTGTCTCAGTGAGCTCACGACAATGATGCTTTCTGATGCACCTCCCAGAGGCAACTCGACGAAGAGATCATCCTTGTGTTTCTTCCTTGGCTGTTTTGCATACTGCAGTAACAATATTCGCTTCATCTACAGAAACTTTGCGTCCAGATGCCTCCCATTTCCATGCTGCATCCAACACCACCCAATTAATTATACCTTTGCTTGTTTGTTATAGTTGTATCTTTCTGACGATGGGGAGACCGCCGGAAACACCTCCGCCACTCCGATGGGCGGCGACCTTCTCCACCGCCTTCCTCGATGGCAGGCTGGAGTGGCGCGTCGGTTCTCTGTACCTGGATCGTCCGGACTTTTGTTTCTTACGGAACATCGAAGGGAAGATTGAGGAAGGGAGGCATCTTCGGCCTGGGGAGAGGATCTCCAGCGGGAATGAGATAGTGCTCCTTGACTGTGTCGTGCGTGTTGGAGCACGAGTCTTCCCGGATCGACGGCGGCTTACCCTCGCGCCGGGAGATCTCTCGCCGGCGATGGCGGCTTCTAGTTCTGGATCACGTTTCAATGTCCTTGCCAAGCCGCAGGTCGGGGAGGATGGCGATGACGGCCGTAGACACTTCGTCTGGAGAGGAGCATGTGGCGGTGAAGGCTGCTTCCATGATCCTGTCCGATGAGGGTGAGGGAGTCCTGGATTAGGGGGTGTCCGGATAGCCGGACTATACCTTCGGTCGGACTCCTGGACTATGAAGATACAAGATTGAAGACTTCGTCCCGTGTCCGGAAGGGACTTTCCTTGGCGTGGAAGGCAAGCTTGGCGATACGGATATGTAGATCTCCTACCATTGTAACCGACTCTGTGTAACCCTAGCCCTCTCTGGTGTCTATATAAACCGGAGGGTTTTATTCCGTAGGACGAACAACAATCATACCATAGGCTAGCTTCTAGGGTTTAGCCTCATTGATCTCGTGGTAGATCTACTCTTGTACTACCCATATCATCAATATTAATCAAGCAGGACGTAGGGTTTTACCTCCATCGAGAGGGCCCGAACCTGAGTAAAAACATCGTGCCCCTTGTATCCTGTTACCATCCGCCTAGACGCACAGTTCGGGACCCCCTACCCGAGATCCGCCGGTTTTGACACCGACATTGGTGCTTTCATTGGGAGTTCCTCTGTGCCGTCGCCATCAGGAAGGATGCCTCATCCCGTCTTTAAAGACGGCACCGTTGCTAAGGGAGCTTTGGCTGTCGGCAAAACTCTCCGGCTAGGTGGTTTCCTTATGACCGCCTGTTCGGCTGCTGCGCCGACGATGACCTCTCGGGTCATCGAAAGCAATCTTCACATCAGCTCGGAATTCGCCGAGCAGCTAGATTCAATGGAGCTCTCTTTCCTAAACGAGCTCTTGGATCGCATCGCCGCCCTGGGAGTCGCTACGGATTACGACCAGATTGGGCTTAAACCCGATCTGAGAGAGATTAACTCTCCCCAGGTCACTCATCACGTTGCCGTGGTAGAGGGACAGTGCGGCCACCCTTCATCTATCATAAGAACTAGCTATGTCTGGATTCCCGATCCCTCCAAGCCGGATAC
This sequence comes from Triticum aestivum, assembly GCF_018294505.1. Lineage (NCBI taxonomy): Eukaryota > Viridiplantae > Streptophyta > Magnoliopsida > Poales > Poaceae > Triticum > Triticum aestivum. The sequence continues at coordinate 716,100,849 of NC_057800.1, forward strand.
CCGCGGAGGGGAGGACATCACTCAAGACCTGAACTTAAAGTCAGGCGACGGGCTAGATTCATTGGACAGCATCCAAGAATCCAAACTTCCGAGTTTGGAAACTCCTTGGCCCTTGGGTCTCAGATTGGGTGAGGTTTCAGATTTGATTCCACCCACCCACCCGTACATAAGCGATCTATCCCAAATTAGGCAAAAGCCCGAAGAAACAGTACATCATTACTGGGCTAGATTCCTCCTGGTTATGAACAGGATAAAGGACTGCCGCGAGGAAGACGCAATTTCATTCTTCTGCAATAATTGCACGGACAAGGGAATCCTCAACGCCATAAGTCGCCGTGATAGTACGAAAGTACTATGCGATGGAAAGCGCCTGGAAAACCGAAATAAAATTTTGGGACAATCCGGCCCTGAATACAAACCTAGTCCGAAATAAAAGGGTGCATCATCGCCAGACACCCGGGTTCAATACCAAAAAGCAAAAGCCCTCTACAGGGTACGGAACCGTACTGGAAGGATGGCTTAATGGACCCTGTAAAATTCACAGTGCAGAGGGCGCCATACCAACTCACAGCCTTAGAGCATGTTGGACACTCCGGCAGGTGGCAAAAATTGGCGAAGATCTCCTAATTCCAAAAGCCACAGAAAGCCACCCCAGAGACATCAGTACGGTATTAACGGTCTTCGAGACTTTCGCATCAAATAATATGCGAAAAAGAACACTCCGCAGCCTTGCCGAAGTCTACCAAGTAGCAACAATAAACCCATGGAGTGACACGGCTATTACTTTTAACGCCAGTGATGAACCTAAATTCCGAACAGCCCGAGCAACAACTCCTACGCCTGGTCTCCATGCATACCCCGGTTCTTATATAACCGCGAGGGTATTCGGACACACTCCGGACCGTCAGGTCCCGAGGTGGAAGCGAAAAGGTCGGCCATGACAAACGATCTACAATCCGGCTAGAAGGCATTACACATGTCAATTAAAATTACATAGTCAATCTGACTGATTGTATTCCTCTTCAATACCATCCAACAGGCTGTCTAGCTTACAGTCGTATTGGGAATACTTTGCGGCCAATTCTACTTGGCCGTATACTAAGCTCACATGGATCTCCTTCCCATCGGGCCCCACGGGCCCGACCTCGGCCATGCGGTTTGGGTCAGCCTTCGTGTACCGCGTCTTCACCATGGCCCAGGCCTCCCTGGCGCCTTGACGGCAGGCCGACATCTTCCATAATCGGAAGCGCCGCCGCGCTCCCTTCAGCTTCTCTGCAAGCTCTCCAAGGCCTTCGGGCATGGAGACGGATGGCCACAAGGCCTGGGCGACGCCTTGCATCACCTGCCGAACTCGCTCGTGCAGTCATGAGAGCTCGGGAAGAAGGTCACCCATAGAACCGGGCATTTCCTCTGCAGGACGACCTGTTAGCATACCTACAGACATTACTCTGTTAGTCGACTTCCTCGCCGAACTCTTTTTTTTTTAAAGTTCGTTTAAGCACTTACTAAATATGCCGTGTCGAAGCCACTGATTCTCCTTAACAGAGTCCAACAGCTGGGCACAAACATCCTTCAGTTCAACGCCCAGCTTGGTGTTGGCATCTTGGAGATCGTTCTTCTCCCGCCTCACCTTTGTCAGCACACTCTCACCAGCCTTCAGCTGGCGTAGGAGTTGTTGCTTTTCCGGATTCAATCCGGCGCCATTTACAATTTCATTTGTCAGATTTGCACCCATGCCGCACTTCGCAAAATACTTATCTTTTGAAGTGTATATTACCAGAGGGGGTCTCCTTGGGCTCCCCTGCCGCGGCTAGTGCGGCCTCAAGTTGGGCTTTGCACTTTTCCAGCTCCTGGGACAGTAGGGTATTCTTTTCTGTAAGAACCTGCATAACAAATGATCCTTAAATCAGTTATTCTAACTGTTTCAAGTCTCGGGGGCTACTGGTATATATATAATTACCAAAATTTTCTTACACGTATGTCTTTTACATATTGCTCCGTGGCTCTGGCTAGACCATTTTGAGCGGCACGGAGGTATGCATCTCCCGAATTGAAGGCATCCAATGCCTCTTGGGAGAAACAAGCATCACGAAGAACTGTCCGGCGACGCCTGTGGTTCATGGCACTCTCCACCTCGGAATTAGTGGCAGACAGCCTGTCCGCATCCTCTGTCGGAAGAGCGTCCGATGCGCGCCTTGTGTTCGCCTCCGCTTCCGGACCAGGCTTTGGAGCCTGGCTGGAGGAGGCGCGATTGGCAACCTCTCCGGATATAGTTCGGCGAGGTCTCTTCGTCCTGAAGAGAGCACGAGCGTTAATATGCCTTGAAGGAATAACACCTGGGAATAAGATGGCGCGCTATACCTTTGCGCCGACGTCTCAGTCCGGACCGCACTTCTTTTCAGCCCGCGAGGCCCTGCCGCCCCTTGTTGGCTAGTCGCCGCAGGCTCGGCCTCCCGTCTCAAGGACCTCCCCTGCAAAACACGGTTGTCATACGACAATCGAAAACACACGAGGATAGATCCCTTTTCAAAGTGCTGGGACTTCGGTCTCAGTTACCTGTGAGGCTGGGAGTAGCCCTGGGTAATCGGCCGTAATGGCCACCAACGCGTTGTCCTTGCTCAATTGATGAAACACCCCATCAATCAGCTCCACAGATAAGTCCGGATCCTCTTGAGAGGCCGGGTCGAGGGACCGTCCCAGATCCTCGGGTTGTGGAGGAGGGCTATTTATTTCTTTAACAGCCTGGCGCAGTTCCTGTGTTGAAGTCGTTAGACTGAATATTTAACGATGGGAATATAAAACGGGTGGGCAAGTAAAAGTGTCCACTTACCCAACTTGGGGGATTGTACATAGAAAATCCACCCTGTGGGTTGACGCGGAGAAATTCCTACTCTTCTCCCTTGTACAAAGCGGACAAGGTCTTTATTAGAGCGGCAGCCGAATCCGGCCCCTTACGGCCGTGGCGGGTGGCGTCGTCCTCCCCATTGAAGTCCCACATGGGGTGGCCTCTATACTGAAGCGGCTGCACCCGTCGCATGATGCATGTGGCCATGACCCCGATCATGGTTAGTCCGGAATGAGCTAACAATCTTATCCGGCCCATCAGGTAAAGAACGTCCTTGTCGCTTTCCCTCTGAGGGCTCCGTGGACGCCAGCTTAGGCGCTTCTTTAGGGGAGCATTGTCGAACTTAGGTAGGCCGATCCAGACAGGATCCAGCAGCGGGACGTCCTCTATATAAAACCATTCCGAAGGCCAGTCCTCGGATGCCTTCTTTGGGGTTCCGGATAGATATCCAGTCCTGGCGATGCGCCACACTTCGGCTCCGCCTACTTGATATATTGACCTCTTCTGAGAACGGGGCACAAGGCAGAACAGCCTTTTCCACAGCGCGAAATGAGCCTCGCAGCCCAAAAACAGCTCGCAAAGGGCTACGAAGCCCGCGATATGAAATATGGAGGCAGGCGTGAGGTTGTGCAACTGGAGACCATAGAACTCCAGGAGCCCCCGGAGAAACGGATGAATTGGAAATCCGAGCCCTCTTATTAAGTAAGGGACAAGGCATACCCTCTCTCCTTTGGAGGGATTGGGGGCGCTCTCCGCTTGCTCTCCGCCATTATAGGTGGCAAGTCCGGCTCGAACCGGGACCATATAGGCCGGGGGGAGAAATCCCTTGGTCTGGAGCGTCACTAGCTCGCTGTGCGGGATGGAGCATCTCTCCCAATCTCCGGGCTGAGGGCTGGAAGGACGAGAGGAGGAGTTGCGGCCGCCGGCCATGATAGAATGGACCTTTGTCGGATACGCTCTGATGAATACTCGCGGAGGGGAGAAGGTGTGGTTTGGATCTAAATCCTCGTCCCCTTAAATAGGCGGCTCATTCACGCGGCTAGGGGTGTAAATGTAAAAACACCCTGACTTTTCGTATTCGTTTGACACGTGGAAGACGGCCATTATTGGGCGTAGAAGCCAAGGAGCGCTACATTTACAAGAAACCGGACATTATTCAACAGGTACACGGAATTTGGAGGAGAACCCGCCTTGCAATGCTGAAGACAATCTGCATGCCGGACTCGTCGTCATTAAAGTCTGGTTCAGGGGCTACTGAGGGAGTCCTGGATTAGGGGGTGTCCGGATAGCCGTACTATACCTTCAGTCGGACTCCTGGACTATGAAGATACAAGATTGAAGACTTCGTCCCGTGTCCGGAAGGGACTTCCCTTGGCGTGGAAGGCAAGCTTCGCAATACAGATATGTAGATCTCCTACCATTGTAACCGACTCCGTGTAACCCTAGCCCTCTCCGGTGTCTATATAAACCGGAGGGTTTTAGTCCGTAGGACGAACAACAATCATACCATAGGCTAGCTTCTAGGGTTTAGCCTCCTTGATCTCGTGGTAGATCTACTCTTGTACTACCCATATCATCAATATTAATCAAGCAGGACGTAGGGTTTTACCTCCATCGAGAGGGCCCGAACTTGGGTAAAAACATCGTGCCCCTTGTCTACTGTTACCATCCACCTAGACGCACAGTTCAGGACCCCCTACCCGAGATCCGCCGGTTTTGACACCGACAGAGGGTCTAGCGGACGGAGGTGCTGCCTGGTCCACTGTCTCGCGCCGTACGAAGACAAAGGAAGAGCTGGTGCAAGAGTTTTGGGAAGACGTCGGTTTTCCAACGCCGGCGTCGTGCGCTTGGGAACGACCTGGATCTTCATCTCCGACGCCCATCTCCGGCCAGGTACGGTATAGTTCAATTTCGACTAATGGGTTGCCTTCTCAGTGCAGGACCCCGCCGGTGGGAGTAGACGTCTACAAGCTGCCGGCTGCCGCGCGCCACATCCGCCGGGGTGTGCTAATTCGGCCGTGGAAAGGCCTCTTCCACGTCCGCGGCCAATGCAGCCCGTCGCCCTGGTGGCATTCATGCCGCCGGCATCATCCGACGAGCCCACTGCAGACAACCCTCAACGGGCGTTGCATGATGCACGTTCCGCGGCAATCTCGATATGCAGTGCGTTAGTTACGCCTAAGACTAGCCACAGTGGGAGTAACTTCAGCAGTAACATCGAGTCCAACTCAGCAAATTTGCTTATGTGGCAATGAGTTAATGAAGAGAGAGGTAGTTGTAGTAACTTAGCTAATTACTGTAACATCACATGTCCCAATGCAATATGAGTCTATAACCCAATAAATGAATCTTTGCATGTTACCACACTTAAATTACTACCCACTATGAAGATAGTAACATAGGCTACGGATATGTGTATGTTACTATCCATTGTGGCTAGTCTAACTCCACGCTGCCAATCGAGACCGGGAGGATGGGTTCAAGCAATGGTGGGTCCTCTGCCAGCGCGGTGCAGATGTCAGGGTGGCCCCGCCGCGTTGACTTTTCTCTTAGGGGAGGAGTCGTACGTGCCTGGGCCATAATCCCTACGTGCGAAATGCTCCCATCAACATCTCCTTCGCCGCCGCCGCTCAGGGTCTCCTATGCCGCCGCCATTCGTGTAGGCGCCTCGGCTGACATGTCAGGGCGCCTACCTTCCTCGTCCAAAGGCGGACCGCCGGCAATGAAGGGAACCACGCCATCTTCAGCTGTTGTGTCACAGGACGGCCCTGCCGTACCATCCCAGTCCCGCTTCACCGGGTTTGGCCCCACGGCCGGGCCGCCAAGGACCGGCGCCTCGAATGCCCTAGCCGGACAGGCACTGCCGGCTGCCGCTCCTCTCCAACAACCGATGATTTTCGGTGTTCCAACAGCAGCGGCTGCTCCTCCCACTTCTAGCTGTCCGAGCAACAACAACAAGAAAAAGAAGCGGAAGGGTACCGGCCGGGTTCCTGCATCGACTGCCTCGGGACCGCCGCTCTGTTGGAAATATGCCCTGGAGGCAATAATAAAAGGATTATTGTTATATTTCCTTGTTCATGATAATTGTCTTTTATTCATGCTATAATTGTGTTATCCGGAAATCGTAATACATGTGTGAATACATAGACACCAACATGTCCCTAGTAAGCCTCTAGTTGACTAGCTCGTTGATCAATAGATAGTTATGGTTTCCTGACTATGGACATTGGATGTCATTGATAACGAGATCACATCATTAGGAGAATGATGTGATGGACAAGACCCAATCCTAAACTTAGCACAAGATCGTATAGTTCGTTTGCTAGAGTTTTTCCAATGTCAAGTATCTTTTCCTTAGACCATGAGATCGTGTAACTCCCGGATGCCATAGGAGTGCTTTGGGTGTACCAAACGTCACAACATAACTGGGTGACTATAAAGGTATACTACGGGTATCTCCGAAAGTGTCTGTTGGGTTGACACGGATCAAGACTGGGATTTGTCACTCCATATAACGGAGAGGTATCTCTGGGCCCACTCGGTAATGCATCATCATAATGAGCTCAAAGTGACCAAGTGTCTGGTCACGGGATCATGCATTACGGTACGAGTAAAGTGACTTGCCGGTAACGAGATTGAACGAGGTATTGGGATACCGACGATCGAATCTCGGGCAAGTAACGTACCGATTGACAAAGGCAATTGTATACGGGGTTGCTTGAATCCTCGACATCGTGGTTCATCCGATGAGCATGTGGGAGCCAACATGGGTATCCAGATCCCGCTGTTGGTTATTGACCGGAGAGCCATCTCGGTCATGTCTACATGTCTCCCGAACCCGTAGGGTCTACACACTTAAGGTTCGGTGACGCTAGGGTTGTAGAGATATAATATGCAGTAACCCGAAAGTTGTTCGGAGTCCCGGATGAGATCCCGGACGTCATGAGGAGTTCCGGAATGGTCCGGAGGTTAAGAATTATATATAGGAAGTGCAGTTTCGGCCATCGGGAGAGTTTCAGGGGTCACCGGTATTCTACCGGGACCACCGTAATGGGTCCCGGGGGTCCACCGGGTGGGGCCACCCATCCCGGAGGGCCCCATGGGCCAAAGTGGGGAGGGGAACCATCCCATAGTGGGCTGGTGCGCCCCCCTTGGCCCACCCCATGCGCCTAGGGTTGGGAACCCTAGGGTGGGGGAGCGCCCCACCTGGCTTGGGGGGCACTCCACCCCTTGGCCGCCGCGCCCCTAGGAGATCCCATCTCCTAGGGCCGGTGCACCCCCTAGGGGGCCTATATAAAGGGGGGGAGGGGGCAGCCGCACCCTTGAGTCTTGGCGCCTCCCTCTCCCCTGCTACACCTCTCCCTCTCGTAGTAGAACGGCGAAGCCCTGCTGCGGTGACCCCTGCATCCACCACCACACCGTCGTGCTGCTGGATCTTCATCAACCTCTCCTCCCCCCTTGCTGGATCAAGAAGGAGGAGACGTCACGCTGACCGTACGTGTGTTGAACACGGAGGTGCCGTCCGTTCGGCGCTAGGATCTCCGGTGATTTGGATCATGTCGAGTACGACTTCCTCATCCCCGTTCTTTGAACGCTTCCGCGCGTGATCTACAAAGGTATGTAGATGCAATCCGATCACTCGTTTCTAGATGAACTCATAGATGGATCTTGGTGAAACCGTAGGAAAATTTTTGTTTTCTGCAACGTTCCCCAACACGCTCTTTGTTCCGGTTCCTCAGGCCACGCCTGCTGCTCCCGTGTTGCCTGGCCCTGTGTCGGCTGGGACTTCCACTGTTTCGCCTGCGGCACAGATTGGAGGGAAGAAGAATAGTCTTTGGTGCTACAAGTGCAGGATAGACGACCATCTTTCTAAGGATGGTAATGTGACTCACTTCTGCTACATTTGCAATAATTATAAGCATCCTCTTCATCGTTGCTCTGTGCTGAAGCAGTCGAGACCTATGGCAGCCTTCAGTGGTGTGGATCTAAATGAGGCCATGTTCGTGCATCTGCCGGACTCAGTTTTTAAGGAGCACCTCGCACCATCGTCCTCACCAATCGGTCTGGTTATGATATCGGGAGGCTCGGTGACGGGAGCTGTTGTGGAGGCTGAGATTGCTAAAATCGCCTCGGTACAAACTTTGTGGAAGTGAGAGGCCGTCCCTCATGGTGATGATGCCTTCTTGGTTGCCTTTCCGTCTATGGAGGTTTTGCGTCGAGTGTCTGCTTTTGAATTCAAAGTCAAGTCTCACAATGTAATGATTGCTATCAATGAATGGAAATCAGAAAATGATGTCAAGCCTACGTATAATCCGTTGAAGCCAGTTTGGGGGTACATGTCACTGGAGTTCCACCACCACTTCGCCACTTTCTTGGTTTGTGGGCAGTGGGATCCGTCATCGGCGCAACACAGGATGTTGACTTGATTTGCTTGCGACGCCGTGGCATCGTGCGTATTCAAGTGGCTTTCCTAAATTTAAATATATTTAAGAAAGAGGATAATGCTGGGAGTGCCTCAGTGTCTGCTGGGGTGTACGTCAAATTAAATGGTTATGACTTCCGATTTGTTCTCGAGGAGGATGATTTCAACCCCGATGATGATTTTATCCCTCGAATTTGGGAACATCATGACGATGGCCCCGACCATGGGGCAAACCGGGATGATTATTTGCCTGATCGGGATGCGAATAAAAAGGCCAAAAATTCTGGAGTCTCTGGTGCAGCTTCGTCTGAATCTCAGTCTGATGGGACCGTTCCAATGAACACGGATGCTGGTTTTGCGGGTGAACAGAGAGTATGCTCGCACACACCCATGAGCACCATTGAAGAGTCACGCACAATTAGCATCCCATCCATTGATGTGATACATGCAAATAATTTGGAGGCAAGCATTGGTGGCCATGGCAGTGCACACGCAGTTCTGGGGCACCCCAAGCGAGTTGCTGCCTTGTAGCCGGTTGAGGGGGAGTTTGGCCCACCAGCTGATGGCCTGGCGGAAGCCATCGGCTCAGGTGCATGCCCAGCTGCTGTGCACGGAGCAGCCGATGTGCACGGGGGTGCAGATCTCCGCCAGCGATTGGACGTGTTGGTTCAGCAGCCAGCTGTTGCTGCAGTCAGCCCACCCACGCAGGTTCGGCAGCAGTCTCCGATGCTGTCTCACGGGGCTATTCTGATGGGGCCAAGTGTTGATCTCGCTGCACCGACTTCGTCTTAAATACCTACCATGTTGGCTGCTGCTTCATCATTGTCGACGGATCGCCTGATGACGCTGATGGCTCTTATGTCCGAGGGAAGCTTTCCCCTTCGACGTAGTAATCGTCACTTCGTCTCAGTTGACGGTTCTTCTCCGACCGACGAACATGCTATGGACAAGGCAATGCGACGTCAGGCTGCACGTAATTTGTACGCTTCTCCAGGTAACCTCTCCATGAAATCTTTTCTATCCTTTTTAGATTCACGTATTTCTTCTAATTTAAAGAATGATGGATGCTCTATGGGAAAGAATGAAAATGAAATTAATCTACCGGTTGGGGTGCTTAAACATATGGAGATTGACCGTTTAAAGGTTTCTCCGAAGTGTAATGCATCCATACCTAACACTGAAACTGAGGAGGATGATGAAGCGGATGCCAAATATGATGGTCCGCTTATATCCCACTTGGTTGGTGAGGTTACCGAGGTTGGATTGGATGACGCGTGACCTGCTTCATGTTTTGTGACTTCACAGCATCCTCGCGAAAATCTAAATCACACTCATCTAAAAAGAAACAAAAACCGTCCAAGAAGGCGAAGAGTTCTACACAGATTCAAGTTTCCACATGAAAGGCATGTTTTGGAATAGCAGAGGTCTGTCAGACTTGGCTAAACATAAACACGTCGGTGATTGTGTACGTGAACATGGATTGGATTTTGTGGCAATTTCCGAGGCTGGTAAGTGTGACTTTCGCCCGCATGTCCTCGATCACCTATCAGGTGGTTTTGACTACGCATGGCATAGTCTACCAGCTCGTGGAAGGTGCGGAGGTATTCTTCTTGGGATTCTTACCACAGTCATGGACATGTTGGCCTTTTCGATTGGTGAATTTCATATAAAACACCTAGGAAATAGGACAGACAATTTTACATGGACTCTCGTCGCTATCTATGGGGCGGCCCAAGATGAGCAAAAACCGGCTTTCCTTCGGGAGTTGGTAAACCTGGCTAAGGATAACCCGTACCCAATGCTTATTGGAGGGGACTTCAATATCCTTAGGTACCAGGAAGAGAAAAATAATGACCGCTTTGACACTCACTGGCCTTTCCTATTCAACGCTGTGATAGACAATTTGGATCTTCGGGAGGCCAGTATGTCGGGGCGGCAGTTCACCTGGGCTAATAACCGATCTATGCCCACATACGAGAAGCTTGATAGGGTACTCATGGATACCGAATGGGAACTAAAATTTCCTCTGATAACTGTGCGAGCCCTAGAGCGTACCAAGGCATTATCAGATCATGCATCCATCATTCTGGATTCGAACTCTACAAACCCAGCTGCCAGACGTCCTTTCAAATTTGAATTGGGTTGGCTGCTCCGGGAAGGATTTTAGACATAATCAAGAATTTTTGGGAGAGGCCCGCTGTTGGTCGTACACCTATTCAGAGATGGAACTTTAAAATAAGGGCCATGAGGCAACACCTCACTGGATGGGAGAAACATACCAACGGGATATACAAAAAGGAAAAACAACGGCTCTGTACCATCATTAACGACCTCGACAAAATTGCTGAGACACGCACCTTATCTCAACAAGAGATTGAATTGAAAAATCAATCTAATGAGAAGGTTGCACGTCTTTTGCGAGAAGAGGAGATCAAATACTACCAAAGATCCAAAGCCGATTTCATTTTGATGGGTGATAGTAATACAAGATACTTCCAATTGGTCGCTAATGGGTGGCATAGGAAGAAATGTATTTACAGTCTCCAACAAAGGTCAGGAGGAGCTTGAAAAGTATATCACCAACTACTACAAATCTCTGTTCGGGACGACAGTTGATGGGAACTTCACTCTTGACGAGTCCCGAACAAACGATATTCCATAAGTCACGGCAGAAGAAAATGATATCCTTACAGCATCGTTCTCCGAAGAGGGGGTGAGAGCTGCGGTGTTTCAAATGGAACATAACAAAGCTCCAGGCCCAGATGGTTTCCCGGCAGAATTCTATCAGAATTTTTGGGATATCATCAGGTATGACCTTTTGGAGTTGTTTAATTGTCTTCATGCCGACAAACTTGACCTATTCAGACTTAATTTTGGCGAGATTGTCTTGTTGCCCAAGATTAAGGAGGCCGAACGGATCCAACAGTTCAGATCCATATGCCTCCTTAATGTCAGCTTCAAAATTTTCACCAAAGTGGCTACGAATAGGTTAAACTCAGTAGCTGAGAATATTGTCCAGCCATCTCAAATGGCTTTCATGCAAGAAAGAAATATACTTGATGGCATAGTAATCCTACATGGGACCATCCATGAGATGCACCGGAAAAACATGAGTGGAGTCGTATTCAAAATCAACTTTGAAAAAGCCTATGACAAGGTCAAATGGCCTTTCCTCCAACAGTCCCTAAGGATGAAGGTTTCTCCGATAAATGGCGTCAGTGGACCCATAATTTTGTAACTGGAGGTAGTGTGGCCATCAAAGTCAATGATGACGTAGGCCATTACTTTCATAGAAAAAAGGACTACGACAGGGTGACTCCATGTCTCCAATGTTATTTAACATTGTTGCTGACATGTTGGCTATTTTCCTTGAGCGCACCAAGCAGGATGGCCAGATTGCAGGAGTAGTGCCACACCTTGTGGATGGTGGCCTCTCTATTCTGCAATACACCGATGGCACAATTCTCTTTATGGAACATGACCTAGATAAGGCTCGAAACCTAAAACTCTTGTTGTCAGCATTTAAGCAAATGTCGGGTCTTAAAATTAATTTCCATAAAAGTGAACTTTTTTGCTTTGGAGAAGCCGTTGAGGCGGCGGCCGATTATGCTGACCTGTTCGGTTGCACACATGGCCAATTCCCGATTAAATATCTGGGAATACCGATTCATTATCGGCGTCTCACCATTGCGGAGTGGAAGCATGTAGAGGAGCGGCTAGAGAAACGTTTGAGCAGTTGGAAAGGCAAATTACTCTCAGTTGGAGGACAGTTGGTTTTGATTAACTCTGTCCTCACAAATATGGTTCTTTATATGCTCTCTTTCTTCCAACTCCCAAAAGAGGTCCTGCAAAGACTGGACTATTTTAGATCCAGATTCTTTTGGCAAGGAGATGGTGAAAAGAAAAAATACAGGTTGGCCAAATGGAGTGTGGTTTATAGGTGAAAAGACCAAGGTGGCCTTGGAATTCATGACCTGGAAGTCAAGAATGAGGCCCTACTTAGTAAGTGGTTGTTTAAACTTCTTACTGAGGATGGTGTTTGGCAAACCATGCTGCGCAACAAGTATCTAGGTCAAAAGGCGGTGTCTCAGGCATATTGGAAACCTGGTGATTCACATTTTTGGGCTGGCCTAATGGCAGCAAAGAAACATCTCTTTCGCTTTGGGTCTTTCACGATAAAGGACGGGTCAAAGGTTCATTTTTGGGAAGACATCTGGCTAGGCAATGCCAGTCTGCGAGAACAATATCCAGCCTTGTATAACATCGCTCGCGATAAGAATAAAACTATTGCGCAGGTGCTTAGTTCATTCCCGCCCAATATTTTGTTTAAGCGGGATTTGATTGGCCCCCATCTTACGTCATGTCATAATCTTTTATCCCGTCTGGATTTGATCAATTTGACACAAGGTTGGGATGTGTTTCCCTGAAACCTTACTGCATCGGGGTCTTCCACAGTAGACTCTATGTACCGTGCGCTCACACATTCTGAGGTACCAGTGAGTAATAACAAGAAAATTTGGAAGTCAAAGATTCCACTAAAAGTTAAAATCTTCATGTGGTATCTTCGTAGGGGAGTTGTTCTAACCAAAGATAACCTCACACGGCGCAACTGGCTAGGGAGTAAGAAGTGTTGTTTTTGCACTCATGAAGAGAAAATCAAACACCTCTTTTTCCAATGCAAGTTTGCACGTTCTATATGGTCAGTCATCCAAATAGCGTTAAATTTGTATCCTCCCACAAGTGTCGCCAATATTTTTAGTCATTGGTTGGATGGTATTCCAAATAGGTTGAAAACGCTAATAAGGGTGGGAGCGTATGCCTTACTATGGTAGCTTTGGCTATGTAGAAACGATTTGGTTTTCAATAAAAAATGCTTCTCCTTTGCATGTTATTTTCCGTTGTACGCACTCGCTTCATGCGTAGTCTACGCTACAACGAGTTGAGTACCAACCGCTGTTCAAAGCGGTGTGTACGCGGTTGAAACAGGTGGCTACGGAGGTTTTTACCCAACATGGGTGGCAGCATAATCTCCGGATCGGTCCACCACCCCTTTCGACATAGGCATAGTGTCGGTCCATATGACTCTACTGTCGTCCATTTGTCATCTTTTTTCTTCTTTTATCAGACTTTAGGTGATTGGCTGTGTGCATCTTAGTTATGCAGAGGCCGGGTGTTACTCATAATGCTTTGTATCCTCTTGATGTTACTTTTTGAGATAATAAAAGCGTCTTTTATCGAAAAAAATTGTATGTTTTTGAAATCATTGGTTCATGACTCTGTTGTCCGTGTTTATTTCGTTGCTAATACTATATGGGTGAAGAGAGGAAAGCTGGATGGTCAGAGAGGTAGAGCAAAGCTAGCTATGTACATGCAACAACACGGGGCAACACGCATATGCTTTATAACTACGGATCATGATCATGTAGGTTATATGATTCCAGAAGGATACATCTTTCTTCTAGCATTAATCCCACGGTTCATTTTCTCTGTCTGATCAGAATTGAGGTGGGATGTTTCCTTCCACGTGTACCCATCAGCCAGTGGTTATACCATACGTTGTGAATAGGTACTCACACCTAACTAAACCGCCAAGAAGCCACACAATCTTTAGATAGAGTGGAGTCTGTGAAGGTGTGATTCAATGGTCACTACCATTCAACATCTAATATGCTTCATCGAGGACCAAGAGGGATGAGTGTGGACGAATAGTAAAATCTTCTATACATCTCATGGGTCCTTCCTTCATCTCTGTTAGACAATCCTAAATTACTTGTGCAATTGCATATACGTTCTGGTGGTAACAAATCGAGTTGTCTTCCATAGTTCTATTGTATCCATAGGCAGTGTCCAATGGTTTCAATTTCTTATCCAGGATCTTCTTGCAGAATGAAACTTCGAGTACTTGAAATTTTGGTGTATACCTCCCTGAACTGGTATTTTCACACAGGGAACTCTATGTTGCTCTTTCTAGAGCTACATCTAGAAGTAATAAATATTATCTCAGATAAGCAAAATGAAGTAATAATTATTGTTGCTATTTTGTTTGCATTTACTATTCACTCATATGCATGAATGCTCGCGAACAAAATTGAATATCCGGAGAAAGATATCGATATTTATTACAAAAAAGATGAACCGACATAGGTCAATTTGAACACATACATAGAAAAATAAACCTTTTTTTCTGTTCCGTGCAAGGCACGAGCATCTTACTAGTTAGGAACTTTAGAGATGGACAAAGTAGAACTCAGGGCCTATAGTTGCAACTTATTAAAGCTATGTATCTGCAAGGCCACCCCTTCCTTGCTCATGATCTGCGGGAGGGACCCTAGTTTACCTAATTGGATTTCCAAGAAATTTCTAGATTTCAGACCATCCATCCATGGGCATACAATAATGTTCTGGCTAGGCGTTGCAAGCAGCCCGTACTTACCAAATATATTATGCATCTATCACATCGATAGCCGTCTGTGGCATGATTCTGTATTGAAACATGATTGATTAGAGTAATTGATCGTCAAAGCTTAAACAGCTAGCACATGAGGACAACATATGCTCAGGCCTTTGCACGACCAGATGAGTAGTCAAGTTCATACTACCTGCTTGTTGTACGTAGCTCTGGAATCTTCTCTCTCTTGGACGGGATTATAATTTCTACATGGCCCGAACTGTACGATACATTGAACTTTTCCGTTGGTCTTGCATCTGTTTGTTAGCGGGGGATGCATCCTCACCTTCAACCAATTCGCCAAGAAAGTCTAGCTGAGGGAGGTGTTCAGCTTTGATGGCTTGACATTTTCGGCCTGGAGGCTGGAGCGGAGGGTGATTACTCATCTTTCCATCCACGAAGACCCCACGCAAGGGCCAAAGATCATCTCCAAGGTGTACAACTTCGAGAAGGGCGTCATCGACGGCGAGCGACAAGCTCGCGACCCACGGGAGCGCCTCACGCGCCCTATCGAGCACCACAGGTGTGACCGCGATGACGACCCTGGATGCGGCCGTGGCGACGGGGAGAGCCGCGGATGCGACAACTCGCGAAGCCGCGAGGGCTGGGGCGACCGCATCAGACATAGCCTCTCTCGCCAGCCATGGAATGCATCGCGCGACACCCGCCGCGATGAGGGGCGCGATGGCCGCCGCGATGGTGGAGGCCGTCGTCGCTCTGCCGAGCCAGCCGTCGATGCTCAGCCCTCCTTGGTGCTTCTGGGATCCGGCTCTGGCAGTGAAGACGCTGCCCGCGGCCTGGAGTTGCTCCCGGTGTAGGCCCCTCCTCTGCCTGCTCCTAGGCGTGGCCGCAGCCCGGCACGCCAGCTTTCGTCACGCTTGGCGCGGCGTCGTTCACAGGAGGCCCGCACGCCGCCTGCCTCCCCTCCGCTGTCGTCAACGACAGTGCTACCACCACCGCCTCGGTCCAAAAGAAGTGATGACCGCCCATCCCCGCTCTCGCAGGGGCGGCCAAGCCAAGTGCTGCTCCGCCTCTGTGCATCAGACTCTCTTCAGGCGCCGCTGCTCTCGCCCGCCAAGCCGCCTGGCTTCGAGGCCTCCCCGACGCCTCCACTTGTTTCCAACGGCCCTTTGTGGCGCACGCCCTCGCCGATGCGGCTGCGAAGGAAGGCTGCGGCGGGTGGTGTCGTTGGCTTGCAGTGCCTAGCGCCCCTCTTTGAAGACCATCAGGAGGCTGTCCTCCCGACCCCTGCTCCAAGTCAAGGCGCCGACGGCTCGTCGGAAGACCATGGCTGGAATCAACATAGCCAAGACCGGCGGTGGGTTCTCCATCAGCAAGCCTACGTCTGGTGCTCGCCCCAAGTCAGCCCCGGCAGCCAGGGTTGCCGAGCTCCTCGTGTGCCGCAGCTTGGGCATTGTCAAAGATAGGGAAGACGTCACTGCCGTTGCGTTGGATGCGTTCGCGGACCGCTTCAAGGACCAGCTGTCGCCGGACGTGATCGTGGCCATGCGTGGGCTGTTCAAGCTTGATGACAGCAGCGCAGTGGATGTCGAGGAGGCCCTCATAGCACATGGTGGGGGAGGTGCTCTTGACCTGGTGCAGAACGGCGTCGACGCTGTGGCGCAGCTGGAGGCAAGCTGAGCTTTCGCTGCTTCTGCTCAAATTGGGTTCCCAATTTCCTATGTTAGCAAAGATCATGTCCCTGTACGTGTTTGGTCCATGTGTAAGGGCACTAGCTGTTCTGCAAGCATGCTAGTTGTAGTCGGCCTATGGCCATGTAATCTTTGGGTTGACTCCGTTAGTGTATTCGGAGGGCCAGGCTCTGTTGTTATGCCATGCATGGCATGTGGTTTGCATCCTGGTTGTATCAGTGATGCTCTGAACTTTGCTAGTTCTTCTACATCTGCGTCTATCAGATGGCCAAGCTCCAGGGTGTTTCCAGTTATATAATGCTAGAGCAACCGTTTAATTTTCTGAGCTGGAATGTGAGGGGGCTGAACTGCCCAAATCGGCGCTCCACTGTCAACGCCACGATCGCCTCTAAGTTTTGCCATGTTGTTTGCCTACAAGAAACCAAGCTCGACAGCATCGATCAGTTCACGGCCGCCTTTTTAGGCGGGCAGAGATTGCGCAATTTCACGCAAAGACCGGCAATTGGCACTAGGGAGGCATTTTGCTGCTCTGGGATGATTAATAACCCACAAGTATAGGGGATCGCAACAGTTTTCGATAAGTAAGAGTGTCGAACCCAATGAGGAGCTAAAGGCAGAACAAATATTCCCTCAAGTTCTATCGACCACCAATACAACTCTATGCACGCTTGACGTTCGCTTTACCTAGAACAAGTATGAAACTAGAAGTACTTTGTAGGTGTTGTTGGATAGGTTTGCAAGATAATAAAGAGTATGTAAATAAAAAGTAAGGGTTGTTTAGATAAAGAAACAATAAATGAAATATAGCGAGTGTGGAAAAGTGGTGGTAGGAGTTGCGAAATTGCCCCTAAGCAATTGACTACTTTACTAGACCGATAACAAGTATTATGTGGGAGAGGCCACTGCTAGCATGTCATCACTGACTTGGAATTCTATGCACTTCTGATTGGAACTATTAGCAAGCATCCACAACTACTAATGTTCATTAAGGTAAAACCCAACCATAGCATTAAGATATGAAGCTTCTATCACTCTAGCCCTCCAATACATAGTCCTATCAACATACAACTAACCCTAGGGGGTGATCCACGCGCGCAATCATATGATGGGCACCAAAGGACAACAACATAACCATAAGCAAATTAAATCAATTATAGCAATTCATCAACCACCGATAGGACAATGAAAATCTACTCAGACATTATAGGATGGCTACATATCATTGGATAATAATATGAAGCATAAAGCACCATGTTCAAGTAGAGGGTATAGTGGGTTGTGGGAGAGTGGACCGCTGTAGATAGAGGAAGGAAGGTGATGGAGATGTTGGTGAAGATGGCGGAGGTGTTGGTGTAGATCACGGTGATGATGATGGCCCCCGGTGGCACTCCGGTGCCACCGGAAGCGAGGGAGAGAGAGCCCCCCTCCTTCTTCTTCTTCCTTGACCTTATCCCTAGATGGGAGAAGGGTTTCCCCTCTGGTCCATGATCTCCATGGTGTGGGAGGGGCGAGAGCCCCTCCGAGATTGGATCTGTCTCTCTCTGTTTCTGCGTTCCCAGATTCTTCCCTTTCACCATTTCTTATATTCCTGGAGATCCATAACTCTGATTGGGCTGAAATTTTAACACGATCTCTATCCGGATATTAGCTTTCTTGCGGCGAAAGAAGGGCATCAACCGCCTTACGGGTGGCCCACGAGGGTCAGGGGCGCGCCCCCTGCCTCGTGGCCACCTCGGGCACCGTCTCGCGTGGATTTTTCTTCCCAAAAATCATATGTATTCCAAAAAAATCTCCGTCAATTTTTATCCCGTTTGGACTCCGTTTGATATGGATATTCCGCGAAACAAAAAACATGCAACAAACAGGAACTGGCACCGGGCACAGGATCAATATGTTAGTCCCAAAAATAGTATAAAAAGTTGCCAAAAGTATATGAAAGTTGTAGAATATTGGCATGGAACAATCAAAAATTATAGATACGACGGAGACGTATCAGCATCCTCAAGCTTAATTCCTTCTCGTCCTCGAGTAGGTAAATGATAAAAAATATTTTTTTTGATATGGAATGCTACCTAGCATAATCTTGATCATGTAATCTAATCATGGCATGAATATTAAGATACGAGTGATTCAAAGAAATAGTCTACCATTTGACATAAAAACAATAATACTTCAAGCCCACTAATAAAGCAATCATGTCTTTTCAAAATAACAAGGCCAAAGAAAGTTATCCCTACAAAATCATATAGTCTGGCTATGCTCCATCTTCAC
Organism: Triticum aestivum; assembly: GCF_018294505.1. NCBI lineage: Eukaryota > Viridiplantae > Streptophyta > Magnoliopsida > Poales > Poaceae > Triticum > Triticum aestivum. The sequence continues at coordinate 716,119,487 of NC_057800.1, forward strand.
CACACAAAATACTCACATCATGCACAACCCCGATAACAAGCCAAGCAATTGTTTCATACTTTTGATGTTTTCAAACCTTTTCAACTTTCACGCAATACATGAGCGTGAGCCGTGGACATAGTACTATAGGTGGAATAGAATATGATGGTGGAGAAGACAAAAAGGAGAAGATAGTCTCACATCAACTAGGCGTATCAACGGGCTATGGAGATGCCCATCAATAGATATCGATGTGAGTGAGTAGGGATTGCCATGCAACGGATGCACTAGACCTATAAGTATATGAAAGCTCAAACTGAAAGTAAGTGGGTGTGCATCCAACTTGCTTGCTCATGAAGACCTAGGGCATTTGAGGAAGCCCATTGTTGGAATATACAAGCCAAGTTCTATAATGAAAAATCCCACCAGTATATGAAAGTGATAACTCAAGAGACTCTCTATATGAAGAACATGGTGCTACTTTGAAGCACAAGTGTGGTAAAAGGATAGTAACATTGCCCCTTCTCTCTTTTTCTCTCATTTTTTTTCTTTTTTTTTCTTTTTTTTTCTTTTTTAGGCTTCTTTGGCCTCTCTCTCTCTTTTATTTTTTTGGGGCTTCTTTGGCTACTTTTATTTTGATAACCTCACGTGGGACAATGTTCTAATAATGATGATCATAACACTTTTATTTACTTACAACTCAATATTACAACTCGATATCTAGAACAAAGATATGACTCTATATGAATGCCTTCGGCGGTGTACCGGGATGTGCAATGATATAGCGTAGCAATGACATCAAAAAGGACAAGCCATGAAAACATCATGCTAGCTATCTTACGATCATGAAAAGCGATATGAAATGAATGCTCAAGTCATGTATATGATGATGATGAGAGTTGCATGGCAATATATCTCGGAATGGCTATGGAAATTTCATGATAGGTAGGTATGGTGGCTGTTTTGAGGAAGGTATATGGTGGGTTTATGGTACCGGCGAAAGTTGTGCGGTACTAGAGAGGCTAGCAATGATGGAAGGGTGAGAGTGCGTATAATCTATGGACTCAACATTAGTCATAAAGAACTCACATACTTATTACAAAAATCTATTAGTCATCGAAACAAAGTATTACGCGCATGCTCCTAGGGAGATAGATTGGTAGGAAAAGACCATCGCTCGTCCCCGACCGCCACTCATAAGAAAGACAATCAATAAATACCTCATGCTCCAACTTCGTTACATAACGGTTCAACATACGTGCATGCTACGGGAATCACAAACCTCAACACAAGTATTTTTACAATCCACAACTACCCACTAGCATGACTCTAATATTACCATCTTTATATCGCAAAACTATTGCAAGGAATCAAACATATCATATTCAGTGATCTACAAGTTTTATGTAGGATTTTATGACTAACCGTGTGAATGACCAGTTCCTGTCATCTCTCTAAATAGATATAAGTGAAGCAAGAGAGTTTAATTCTTTCTACAAAAGGTATGCCCACACTCTAACAAATCTAAGTGAATCAAAAGAACATTCTACAAATGGCGGTTGTCTATGTAAAGGGAAACATGCAATCCAAACTTCAAATGATATAAGCGAAGCACATGAAGCATTCTATAAAGCCATACTCAAAAGATATAAGTGAAGTGCAATGAGCATTCTATAAATCAACCAAGGATTGTCTCATACCAGCATGGTGCATAAAAGAAAAGTGAAAACTAAATGCAAAAGACGATTCAAGATTGCACATATCGCATGAACGAAACGAATCCGAAAACATACCGATACTTGTTGAAGAAAGAGGGGATGCCTTCCGGGGCATCCCCAAGTTTAGACGCTTGAGTCTCCTTGAATATTTACTTGGGGTGCCTCGGGCATCCCCAAGCTTGAGCTCTTGCCTCTCTTCCTTTTTCTCATATCGAGACCTTCTCGATCATCGAACACTTCATCCACACAAAACTTCAACAGAAAACTCGGTAAGATCCGTTAGTATAATAAAGCAAATCACTACTCTAAGTACTGTTGCAAACAAATTCATATTTTGTTTTTGCATTTTTTCTACTGTAGTATAACTTTTTCATGGCTTAATCCACTGATATGAATCGATAGTTTCATCAAAACAAGCAAACTATGCATCAAAAACAGAATCTGTCTAAAACAGAACAGTCTGTAATAATCTGAACATTCACCATATTTATGTTACTTGAAAAATTCTACCAAAATTAGTAAAAATAAAAAATTTGTATAGGAAGACAGTGCAAAAAAAATCAGAACCATATGACGTTCCATCAAAAAATGTAAAATCGCGCACTACAGCCAAAGTTTCTGTCCTGCACCGTGAAAACCATCAAGCAAATGTAAACATCCTAAAGGCAAACCTTGGCACATTATTTTTATAATACAATGGAATTGTACAAGGGGATAATTATTTTTATTGAAAAGTTTATGTAATCAAGATTCACAAAGTTTCCATGAGCATGAGCAAAGTTCAAGGCTAGCTCCTACTTCAACAATGCTTGTCTTTCTCACTTTCGCTTTCCTTTTTGAAAAAGTTTTGGGTTTCCCTCTTTATTTTTGTTGTTTTTAAACTATATAAAAGCACTCAACAGAAATAAATGACTCTTAAAACTTCCGGGTTGTCTCCCTGGCAGCGCTTTCTTTAAGGCCATTAAGCTAAGTATATAGTGCTCAAGTAATGGATCCACCCGGATCCCAAGGTATATCAAAGCCAATTTTAATTAACAATGATTTATAATTTAGTGGTGAGCACAAGGTAACATATACCATGTAATGACGAAGTCTAACTCTCTTCCTATGCATCGGTATGTCATAAAAGAACAATTCATGCACACAAAGTAAAGGCCAATGCATAGTATAAACCGTTTCTTGCAATTTTATCATATTGGAAACATAGAGAGGTGGAGATATAGTTCCTCTCTCATAATAATTGCAAGTAGGAGCAGCAAGCACATGCATATTATATTCATCAAAATCATCATGTGCAAAGGTAAAAGGCAACCCATCAATATAATCCTTAATAAGGGCAAACTTCTCCGATATAGTGTAGTTGGGAGAATTCAAAAAGATAATAAGACTATAATGCATGGGTGCAATAGCAACAATTTCATGTTTAGCATAAGGAACTATAGCAAGTTAATCTCCATAAGCATAATTCATATTGGCATCTTGGCCACAAGCATCATCAAAAAGGGATATTTCAAGAGAATCAAGGGGATCATAACAATCATCATAGCAATCATACTTCGGTAAGCACGAAGGGAAACTAAACAATGTATGAGTTGAAGAGTTACTCTCATTAGAAGGTGGGCACGGGTAGCTAATCCGCTCTTCCTCCTTTTGTTCTTCGCTCTCCTCCTCATCTTTTTCATCCAATGAGCTCATAGTTTCATCAATTTCTTCTTCCATAGACTCCTGCAAAATATTAGTCTCTTCTTGGACAGCGGAGTAGTCCTCAATATATGGTTCAACATAGGCATTAGAAGCATAATTATCATAGCAATATTTAAGTATGGAAAAATTTGCAGATTTGTAAAGAGTAGCATCATACTTTTCAATCAAAGAAGCAATTTCGTAAGCACCCTTAAAAGCAACAAATTTTTCAATTTGTTGAACATCATAGTAATTATAAACACCCTTAGCATATGAAGATATGATTCCATTATCACTAAACTCACATTGATAGGGAAGGTGTTTCTAAGGGTTTTCAGAACAACAAGTAAAATCATATATTTCACATAAATTCCAAGCATAGCATTGCAAACGATGAATTTGGTCCAGTAAAGTTTTCCCTTTTTCAGATATTCGGTGTCGCACATAACAAGCATGCTCATCCAAGGATTTACCGTCAACTAAGCTAGTTTGGGTTTCAGCACGAGCACATAAGGATCGAATATGATCCAAGTAATAGGCTTCAACAGTGTGATAGATTTTGAGCGGTTCTTCAACCATTGGTTCAGTAGGTAAAACTATTTTTTTTGGTATTTTGCGTTTCCTACCCATAACTAAAGATAGAAAACAACTAAGAACAACAAATAAAAATTACTTAGTGATAAAGAAAACAAGCACACACGAGAATATTCACCCCACGCTATTGCTCCCCGGCAAGGGCGCCAGAAAAAGATCTTGATAACCCGTAAGTATAGGGGATCGCAACAGTTTTCGATAGTAAGAGTGTCGAACCCAACGAGGAGCTAAAGGCAGAACAAATATTCCCTCAAGTTCTATCGACCACCGATACAACTCTACGCACGCTTGACATCCGCTTTACCTAGAACAAGTATGAAACTAGAAGTACTTTGTAGGTGTTGTTGGATAGGTTTGGAAGATAATAAAGAGTACGTAAATAAAAAGTAGGGCTGTTTAGATAAAGAAACAATAAAGTAAATATAGCGAGTGTGGAAAAGTGGTGGTAGGAGTTGCGAAATTGCCCCTGAGCAATCGACTACTTTACTAGACCGATATCAAGTATTATGTGGGAGAGGCCACTGCTAGCATGTCATCCCTGACTTGGAATTCTATGCACTTATGATTGGAACTATTAGCAAGCATCCGCAACCACTAATGTTCATTAAGGTAAAACCCAACCATAGCATTAAGATATATTGGTCCCCCTTCAATCCCGTATGCATCAATTTCTATGCTAGGTTGAAGCTTCTGTCACTCTTGCCCTCCAATACATAGTCCTATCAACATACAACTAACCCTAGGGTGTGATCCACGCGCGCAATCATATGATGGGCACCAAAGGAAAACAACATAACCACAAGCAAATTAAATCAATCATAGCAATTTATCAACCACCGATAGGACAACGAAAATCTACTCAGACGTCATAGGATGGCAACACATCATTGGATAATAATATGATGTATAAAGCACCATGTTCAAGTAGAGGGTACAACGGGTTGAGGGAGAGTGGACCGCTGTAGATAGAGGGGCGAAGGTGATGGAGATGTTGGTGAAGATGGCGGAGGTGTTGGTGTAGATCGCGGTGATGATGATGGCCCCCGGTGGCACTCCGGTGCCACCGGAAGCGATGGGGAGAGAGCCCCCCTCCTTCTTCTTCTTCCTTGACCTTCTCCCTAGATGGGAGAAGGGTTTCCCCTCTGGTCCATGGTCTCCATGGCGTGGGAGGGGCGAGAGCCCCTCCGAGATTGGATCTGTCTCTCTCTGTTTCTGCGTTCCCAAATTCTTCCCTTTCACCGTTTCTTATATTCCCGGAGATCCGTAACTCCGATTGGACTGAAATTTTAACATGATCTCTATCCGGATATTAGCTTTCTTGTGGCGAAAGAAGGGCATCAACCGCCTTACGGATGGCCCACGAGGGTCAGGGGCGCGCCCCCTGCCTCGTGGCCACCTTGGGCACCGTCTCGCGTGGATTTTTCTTCCCAAAAATCATATATATTCCAAAAAAATCTCCATCAGTTTTTATCCCGATTGGACTCCGTTTGATATGGATATTCTGCGAAACAAAAAACATGCAACAAACAGAAACTGGCACTGGGCACTGGATCAATATGTTAGTCCCAAAAATACTATAAAAAGTTGCCAAAAGTATATGAAAGTTGTAGAATATTGGCATGGAACAATAAAAAATTATAGATACGACGGAGACGTATCAATGATCTTCTTGTGGACGTGTCTGACATATCCCTCAATACATATTGCCTTTCCGCCATGGTTAGTGTGCACGGGACCGATGTGCTCTTCAAAGTCACTTCCGTCTACGGTCCCACGGACAACTCCTGCAAAGACGCTTTCTTTGTCGAGCTTCTGAATCGGAAGCCACCGCCAGGGATGGCTTGGCTTGCTTCCGGAGATTTCAACCAAATTTTTCGGGCGAGAGACAAGAACAAGAGAAATGTTAATTGCAGCAGGATAAATCGCTTCAGGGCAGCGCTTCAGAGTTGTGAGCTCAAGGAAATCCACCTTCAAAACCGCAGATTCACATGGAGCAACGAGAGGGTAAACCCAACCCTGAGCAAGCTGGACTCCTTCTTCTGCAATGCAGAATGGGATACTACCTTCAACTCCCATATCCTAAATGCACTCTCCTCCTCACTCTCCGACCACTGCCCGTTCTTGCTTGCCGATGATAAGGGACGGCGAAGGCCTCGGGTCTTCAAATTCAAAAACTTCTGGGTATCCATGCCCGGATTCATTGAGGTGGTTCAAAGGGCGTGGAGTGAAAGAGTTGATCACACCGAGCCATACCAAATTCTCTACCACAAGCTCAAAAAGACGGCGCTTCAACTTTCCGAGTGGAGTAGGGGCCTCTTCTCAAAGGCAAAAATCCACCTCCAAGCCGCCCTTTTGGTGATTCTCCACCTTGATATTGCCCAAGAGGGTAGAATCCTGTCCGCCGACGAGCGTGAGCTACGGGCTAGGCTCAAGAGGCGAGTCATTGCCTTGTCCGTTCTTGAAAGATCTCGCAAGAAGCAATGGGCCAGAATCGCCAACCTTAGGGAGGGGGATGCGAATACTAAATTCTTCCACCGCCGTGTTAATGCTAGAAGGCGTAAAAATCACATCCACAGAATCAAGAACGAGCATGGATGGGTCACCGAGCATGTGGCCAAGGAGAAAGTAATCCATGATCATTTTTCCAACATCATGAAGAGAGGCCCCATAAGCAGCAAGGATTTCAACTGGGATGAGCTAAATTTGGAACCCCTTGACCTCCATGGCCTTGACTCTGCTATGACCGAGGGTGAGGTCCTCGAAGCGATCAACGACATGCCAAGTGACAAGGCCCCGTGACCAAATGGGTTCACGGGCCTTTTTTTTCAAGAGGTGTTGGAACATTGTCAAGGACGACCTCATGCGAGTCATCAACCATTTTTACTCCCTCCACACCTCAAACCTCTAGTGGCTCAATTCCGCCAACGTGGTGCTACTGCCTAAGAAAGAAGGGGCGGAGGGAATCGCCGATTATAGGCCCATTAGCCTCATCCACGCGATCGCAAAAATTATTGCGAAGGTGCTCTCCTTAAGGCTTGCCCCCCACATGACAAAGCTCGTTTCCAACGCCTAGAGCACCTTCATCAAAACAAGAAGCATCCGCGACAACTTCATGTATGTCCGTAATCTCGCTCGGCGCCTACACAAGAGCAAGACCCTTCACTTCTCTTCAAGCTTGACATCCGCAAGGCTTTTGACACCGTGAAGTGGGAGTACTTGCTCAACCTTCTCCAACGGCGAGGATTCCCAAGCAAATTTAGGGACTGGATTGCAGCCCTCCTTTGCTCCTCCTCCTCGAGGGTCATCCTCAATAGTATTGCCGGCGAGCCAATTAAACATGGACAGGGCCTTCGGCAAGGGGACCCCATATCCCCGCTGCTTTTCGTCATCGCCATTGATCCTCTCCAAAGTATTCTTGATGTGGCTACGAGAAAAGGGCTCCTCCATAAAATAGGGGGTAGGGAAGCCATGATGAGGACCTCCCTCTATGCGGACGATGCGACTGTCTTCTTGGCTCCGATCAAAAGGGACGTTGACAACCTTGCAGACATTTTGAGCGGCTTCTATGAGGTCACGGGGTTGTGCACTAACTTCCACAAGAGCTCTTTTGTGCCCATCCGCTGCAATCACCTCGATCTAGGCTGCCTGGCCCAGAGGTTACCGGCTGTTAAGACTTCCTTCCCTCTGCGCTACTTGGGGCTTCCTCTCTCAGTTTGGCAACTAAAGTTGGTGGATCTTCAGTTTCTAGTGGACAAGGCTGCAAGCTAACAACTTATGAGGACAAAAACATCACCACCATCGGAAGAACGACTCTTGTCAAGTCCGTGATCACCTCCCAAGTGGTCTACCCCTCCACACCGCTAGTTATTCCGCCAACCATCTTGCTCAAAGTCAATAAACTTCATAGAGCTTTCCTTTGGTCCGGTTCGGACAAGACGACGGGAGCGAAATGCAAGGTGAACTGGGGATTGTTTGCCGGCCACTTCAATATGGGGGACTTGGGGTCCTTAACACCAACAAGTTTACACGTGCCCTCCGGTTGCGATGGCCATGGTATGAATGGAAGGAGCCCACCAAGATGTGGGTGGGGATGGGAAACCCATACGACGAGGAGGACCTAAATTTTTTCTATGCATCCACCACTATCACCATTGGCAACGGTGCGAAGACCCCCTTTTGGGACTCACCTTGGCTCCTTGGGCGCAAGCCAAAAGACATTGCCCCGCTCATTCACGAAGCGTCAAAGAGAAAGAATTGGAAGGTGCGGGAGGCCCTCTCACACAATGCATGGATCCACAAGATCAAACCCCCCATCAACATCTCCGCGGAGCACATCACGCAGTTCTTCACTCTTTGGGCGCTTTTGCATGAGGTCCAACTTGATGAACTCACCGAGGATGACATTGTATGGAAGCATACGGCTAGTGGGATCTACTCGGCGGCATCTGCTTACAAGGCGCAATTCTTAGGGATGGTTCTTACACCTTTGGATAAAATGGTTTGGAAGGCTTGCCCCCCCCCCCCCCCCCCAAAGTCAAGTTCTTCGCTTGGCTGGCGTTGCAAGACAGAATCTGGACCGGCGATAGATTGGCCAAACGTGGGTGGCCCAACTGTGATCTCTGCCCTCTTTGCAAGAGAGTGCAGGAATGTGTGTCTCATCTCTTCTTCAAATGCCGCTACACACGAAGGCTTTGGTCTTTGATCATTGACAAATACCACATTCATGATCTTGACAACAACGGTTGGCCCCTCTTCGACTCGGTTGAGGCTTGGTGGGCAAGTACTTGCGACAATGGCACGCCAAACCGCCAAGCCAAGGCGTCCCTCACCATGCTTGTTACGTGGACCATCTGGAATGAGCGAAACGCAAGGGTCTTCAAGCACAAGAGCGCCCCTCCACCTACATTGCTTGAGTCCATCGATACTGAGGCCAACCTTTGGGTCATCGCCGGTGTAAAAAAAATTAGGGTCTCTTATTTTGCGAGAGTGATCTCATGCCGTGTATTGAGTGACTTGTAACAAACTCTTTTCTCTCTTAATTAATGGATGAGGCAAAACTTTTGCCTCCGTTTCAAAAAAAAAACATATTCAGTTTTTTGTCTGAAGGAAACAACGAAGTATATTATATGATCTTGTGGTTGGGATCTACTTGAAAAGTTTGAACTAATTTGTGAAACGATGGTCTTGCTAATGTGGAGTAGTACGATACTGGCGAGTGGCGACGACCCGTGACATGAAACCAACAGATGTGTGTGTCGTACCGGCTGCATCTGCATTAACGGTTGGACTAGTCGTCCAAAGTAGTAGGTAATGTGATTCACGAGAGCGACATCGTAGATCTTTCTGCTGTCTCATTGTGTATGTATATTGCTAGTTGACGAGAAGAGTAGAGGACAGGGCACGCAAGTTGATCAACAAGTCCGGAGAAAAACACAGAGTAGTAGTTAGCCGGATGCACAAATGCAGTGTGTACCACAAAATTTTTTTTTTGCAGCAACGTACACACAGAGAGAACCGAATAAGTTTGAACTTATCGCTGCCCGGCCAAGCAGAGGAGGAGCCGCGCATGATACGGCCGCGAGAAGAGGAGAAGAGTACTCGGCAGGCGAACCAGACAAACAAAAGTCAGGGAAAGGAGGCAAGAAACCGAACGCATGCTTGGTCGTGGCCGCTGTCTCCTTGGACGCATCGCAGACGGCCTTAAATTCCTCACCGGCACCACCTGCTCGTGTCTCCGTCACGGGGCCGACGCTTTGGAGCGTTGCCGCGTGCGGCCTCCACCTGCGCTCGGGTTGGTTTTCGAACCCCAACGAAACGCCTAGCCACCGCCGACCCCATCCGGTTTGGATGCATCCGGGATAGGAAGCGCCAGGGCCTAGCCAAAAACCACACGGAAAACAACGGGGTGAGGTGATGCAAGGTGATTTGCCTCTTGTCTTCGTCTCTGGGGAGCCAGGCTTCGGGATAAGGAGACTTGTGAGGCCGTGTACTGCTGGCTGGTGGTACGCGCAGGCGCCAGCGCCAGGGTGCGGTACCAACTGCGACAACACCGTCTGTCATTGGAGTTGGGCTTATGGTGCCGCATGGCGTGGCGGGTCTGTTTTGCGTAGTCGGCAACATGCGCCAAAGCTGCAGGGCGCGCGATTCTTCCGGATTTCTCTTGTCCATGTCCCTCCCGGGCCATGCACCTGGCTCTAAAGTATTGCTACCAACCTTCTCATGCACAGAGAATAGTTGTGCGCACTTATGCTTGTTGGACACAGCAGGCCCGTGTTTGTTTAGATGTTTCCCCAAAATCCTAAGTTGTATTTTCAGCCATTATTACATTTTTCTTTCTGAAAATGATAAAAGATGTTTCCACGTAATTGTTCGATCTATCATTTCTAACAAATTTTCTTCTGAAAAATGGTTTTTGCGACATGGATAAAAATGATTTTGGGGAACAAAAAAATATTATAGCTGAAATGGTATGCTAGAATGTGGCTAGAATTTCTTTTGAAGAAGAGCACATGGACCAAAAGAAATAGCAACTTCAAAATTAACTACACAATGTGAAGGACAAATACACATGGACCAAAAGAAATAGCAAATTAAGATTTGACTACACATTGTGAAGGAAAAATACACATGGACTCTACATCAGAATGGACAATCGTTATAATTATCATGTCAAATCATTGAAGAATAATACAGTAGATGACAAAACGACATTTGTTGATGATGTTCAGCAATAACCCTTACATCTCTTGGGCATGACTATATGTACATCCTCTTGTGTGTGTGTGTGTGTGTGTGTGTGTGTGTGTGTGTGTGTGTGTGTGTGTGTGTGTGTGTGTGTGTGTGTGTTACGTTTGGAATTCAAATAGTTACATTCCTATTGATTCACTACGTAAAATTTGGCATAAGAAAATAAAAATATAGGTCATAAGATAAGAAGATTTGCAGTTTATATGTATTTTACACTATGTTTTTACGTTTGTAATTTTACATAACATAAAATATATTTTTTCAATGATTATATATTTTCTTACGGTCTCTTTTTACGTCGGAAATAAGGCAAAACTTACGGAACGTAAAATTACGGTCCATTGATCGTAAAATAGAAGAGAGGGGGGGGGGGGGGGGGGGGGGTGGTGGTGGTGGTGAAGAATAACTATTCCTCACCCAGGGTGACGAATAGTCAATCCCTATATATATTACTATTCATCACCTGAGGTAATCTTACGATAATTTCATAATTACATTACGTTTGGAATTCATATAGTTATATTCCTATTGATTCACTATGTAAAATTTGGCATAATAAAATAAAAATATAGGTCATAAGACAAGAAGATTTGCAGTTTATATGTATTTTACACTATGTTTTTACGTTTGTAATTTTACATAACATAAAATATACTTTTTTGATGATTATATATTTTCTTACGGTCTTTTTTTACGTCAGAAATAAGGCAAAACTTACGTAACGTAAAATTACGGTCCATTGATGGTAAAATAAAGGGGGTGGGGGGTGAAGAATAACTATTCCTCACCCAGGGTGACGAATAGTCAATCCCTATAGTGTTACTATTCATCACCCAGGATGCAGAATAAGTTATTCTTCAGCTAAGGTAATCTTACGATAATTTCATAATTACATTACGTTTGTAATTCAAATAGTTACATTCCTATTGATTCACTATGTAAAATTTGGCATAATAAAATAAAAATATATGTCATAAGACAAGAAGATTTGTAGTTTATATGTATTTTACACTATGTTTTTACGTTTGTAATTTTACATAACATAAAATATTTTTTTTCGATGATTATATATTTTCTTACGGTCTCTTTTTACATCGGAAATAAGGCAAAACTTACGAAACGTAAAATTACGGTCCATTGATGATAAAATAGAGGGGGGGGGGGGGGGGGGTGAAGAATAACTATTCCTCACACCCAGGATGACGAATAATTACGGTCCATATATATACCGCGGAGATCAGTTAACACAACATCTCAACCACCATGTAACTCGACCCTGCCATCCTTCCACCTAACGTGAATGTGAACCAAATGATATAACATATTTCTAGACCAAAAAGACAATGGTAATTTAAAAGAAAGAATAACCATCCTCTGTCAGTGCGGCGTAAATAATTCAATTCAAGGGATTGCACACAAAAGAACCTTAATCCATATGCTTCCATGCACCAGACTTGCATTGTGGATGTTCTACTCTCTCTCTCTCTCTCTCTCTCTCTCTCTCTCTCTCTCTCTCATGCATTCGACATCATACTTAATTTAAATGAAAATATTTCATGGTTTCACTTCTTAATAAAGAGAAAAAGAGAACAGTCCACTTAAGTACCTGATGACCAACAATCACATTGTTTCAGTAATTAATGTTCATTTCTTTACTCCTCAGCTGATGCTCATTTTGGTGCCTAGTCACTTATCTACCATTTATTTTATGTATTGTCCCTAAGGACTTTTGTACATTGCTAGTAGAGCTAATTTTCTACGTAGCATAAGTTGGTTAGAGAAATATTTCCATCAGCTATAATAGTTTTTATGATTTCAATCATGTTTCTATCTATTGCATTAGACTAACATCGATGTATGTGTTGAGAACTAACATACTTAAATGAAGCATAACATATAGTTGTATGTTTATAGTTTAACTAATAATTATCATGTGCATTAGATTAAGAGTCATATTTTTGAAAGTGCAGCGATGATCATCGTCAACTATGATTTTTTGTGAGATAAGTTACTAATTATGGTCTGTTTACGTACAAATATGAAAGATCTAACTTGATATATTTATAAATCTCTACTTAGATACCGGGAATTTGATTTGTTTATGTCTACAGTTGGTAGATCTAACAGATGCAGTTACTATAGTTTTTGTTACCTAGATCTAACAGACGTGATATATTTTGGTACGTTTGTGAAGATCCAACGACTGTGATATATTTTGGTACAATTGTGAAGACAAAAAATATGTGATCTGTTTTTATACAATTATGATGAAAGGAGATGGCATTTGTGTACAATTATGTAGGTCTAACGACAACAACATGTTGTCATGCTATCAAGGATACTTGGGCGGCAGCACCGCAGCAATGCCATGCTCGGCATTTGAAACCAAAGCACCAGTTGTTAATTTCTGAGTTGCATCATAACCTTGAGAACCACATGAAATATCATCGCAGTTGCCACCTAAGAAAAGCTATAAACTGAATATAGATGCTGCTTATTTTTTTATTTTATTTTTTGAGATCTGAAGTAGGGTCATCTACTCAGATAGGGGAGTACACTCGGAGATCATCAAGGGTTGAAGACTACTCGGTACGTTTGCTATAAGCGACTGTTCTCCTGAGCTTCTTGTAAGTGCAGCAAGGCCATGAGCTAAAGCATTGCATCCACGCCTCACATACTGAACTTTGCATGCCGCAAAGCTGGCTATGGCCTGTTTGATGTCCATGATCAGACCATAGTGAGGGGAGCGTGTCCAGGTTGGTGCATTCAGTTCGTTGACAATGACTTGGTTATCCAACTCCAGCACAATCTGACCATTAGTATGTGCCACCATTGCCTTCAGTCCTGCGCGAGCAGCGCGGGCTTCAGCCTCTTCAGCACTCTGACAGCGCGGCAAGTTCATGCAGATAGATAGGAGAACAAGTCCTTGGTGATCTCTGCCGACTATTCCGGCAGCACTTTCTCCGGTCTCGGCGAGGAAGGCCGCGTCCGTATTGATTTTTGTCATACCCAAATCCGGCGGCGACCATTTGTCCACGGCCATAGCCACAAGCCGCTCTCCATAGCTCTCATCTGTCAGTGTCTCCCTCTTGCTAGATCCCTCACCAGGATCAGCTGCAGCTCTCAGTTCCTCTTCATATTTTAGCAGAAACTGCTTCGAACTCACAATTGATTCTCTACCGCAATTACGTATGCAGTCTTCTCTTAAGTACCAGCTTATCCATAGCAGCAACAAAATTTTTGTCCGGTCTTCATCATTGACTGTGTCTAGCAGAGTTTGCAACCAATTCTCTCCGGTATACCTGAACTTGTTTTCAGTGGGCAAGCTCCACACTTCTCTCATGGCTGACCTGAGAGCTCTGCTCTTTGTGCACATGATTAATGCATGGTGCTCAGTCTCAGTTCCATTCCCACATATACTACAGGTGTTGTCAAGTTCGAGCGTTCTCTTCCACTTATTTTCCTTTGTGGCTAACGTATTTGTCGCCACTCTCCAACTGAAAATTCGCACTTTACCAGGCACTTTTGATTTCCAAATGAGGTCCCAAATACTTCTGTCATTTGGTTCACTAGATGACGGGTTCTGTGCCATTTGGGGGAGGTCTGCAGCTGCTAACTTGTGCACACTCCTTACCAAGAAGATGCCGCTCTTCTCATAGTGCCATGCAATTTGGTCATCCACATCCGACGAGGGGATATTCAGCTTGCAGATTTCATCAGCATCAAATGGGAAGAAAAGTTGTCTAATTAGGGTCACATTCCACTCTTTGCGGTCCGGAAGCATGAGTTGGTTTACCCAATGGATCCTCGAACTACGGATAAATGAGGTGGTTTTCAAGCCTTCTCGTCTTGGGATCCATTGATCTCTTTGTAGCTGAATGTTTCTCCCATTGCCAATCCTTCATATGATACCCTTTTTCAGAAGTTCAAGTCCGAACTCAATAGCCCTCCAAACAGGAGATGCATCGGAGGCAAACACCGTATCTCGGAGGTTACGGTTGGGGTAGTATTTGGATTTTAGTACCCTCGCACACAGGCTATCCGGGTTTTGAAGTAGTCTCCATCTCTGTTTGGCTAGGAGTGCTTGGTTGAATAGGTGCATATCTCTGAAACCAATGCCTCCTGTCCTCTTCGGTTTTGTCATCCGCTCCCATGACATCCAATGCACCTTCCGGTGCCCATCCTCATCTCCCCACCAGAAATCTCGTATCATTCGTTCATACTTCTCGCAGAAACCTTTGGAGAGCATAAAGACACTCATGACGAAGGTGTGGAGGGCCTGCACAACTGATTTAACATGGACCTCCTTAGCTGCATAGGACATGAACTTTTTTGACCAGTCGCTACATCTTTTCTGGAATCTGTCCATGATTGGCCGGAATTGGTCATCTTTCATTATACCCTCCGGGGTCGGCAAACCAAGATACTTGCTTTCAAAAGTATCCGATGTCACCCCAAGAATGTCCTTAATTTCCTCCCTAATTGTCGTAGGGCATACTTCGCTAAAGAGGATGGAGCATTTGTTGGCACTGAGAAGCTGTCCCGTGCATTTCTGGAATTTTGCCAGGACACTCTTTATGGTCTCTGCTTGTCTTGGGTCAGCTCTGAAGAAGATCAAGCTGTCATCTGCAAATAGAAGATTAGAAATACCCGAACAGTTTCTCGCGATTTTGATGGGGGACAGTGTGTTCTCTGTCGTTTCCTTCTTCAATAGGTGCACAAGCCCGTCAGCGACAAATAGAAAGAAATAGGGGCTAAGGGGGTCGCCTTGTCTCAATCCCCGGAATGGGGAGAAAGCCTCCAGTAACTCACCATTACATTTTACCGAGTATCTCACCGAACTGACACAGTGCATCACCCACCCAACCCATTTGTTGCAAAAATCAAACTTCCTCAACACCCCTTTTAGGTATCCCCAATCCACTCTGTCATAGGCTTTGGCAAGATCCAACTTATACGCACAGTAGTTATCTCTTGGGTTTTTGCTGTGTTGGATCTTGTGGAAACACTCGAAAGCAATGATGGCATTATCCGTTATCATCCTGCCTGGGATGAAAGCACTTTGGGTCTCTGAGATGATTTCGTCGAGCATGGGTCTCAGTCTATTCACAAGGCACTTTGAGACCACTTTGTATATCACATTGCATAGGCTGATTGGTCTGTAGTCCTTGAGGGATTGCGGATCATTACCTTTAGGTATTAGGACTATCATCGTGTGATTTATCCCCTCCGGAAGCACTCCCTTATCAAAGAACTTACGTACTCCTCTTAGCACATCCTCCTTTAGCACCTCCCAGTTCCGCTGGAAAAAAATGGCCCGGAAGTCCGTCGGGACCCGGAGCTTTGAGGGGGCCGATCTAAAATAATGCGTCACCAATTTCCGTGCTTGTGAAGGGTTTTGTTAGCTGATCATTCATGTTACTGTCAACACGCTCCGAAATTAGGTCCAGGATATCGGTTGGGTCAACCTCCTTCTCTGCCTCATACAATTTCTTGTAGAAGGCTGAAGTCATTTCCTGTACTTTCTTATTATCCTGAACCCAAGCGCCACTATTATCTTTCAACTTGAGGATCGCATTTTTCTTTTTCCTCCAAGTAGCCCTCTGTTGGAACCACTTGGTGTTCTTGTCCCCTTCTCTAATATAGGTGGCTCTCGACCTTTGTCTCCACATTAGCTCCTCTCTCAAGAGTAATTCATCTAACTCGGCTGACAATTTAATTTCCTCACTTCTTACATGATCCGTAGGTGGTAAGTTCCATAACCTGCTCAGCTTTCTTCGGATCTCTACTGTTTTCTTGACAACTGACCCAAAATCCCTCTCGGCCCATCCTTTTAGTGCCCCTTGCAGGGTCAGAATTTTCTCACGAACCTCTTGAAGGTTTTCTGCTGGTCCATTCTGCTTCCAAGCGTTCACAATAGTATTCTCCAAAGTGTCCACTCTTTCCCACATCTGCTCGTACCTGAAAATGCTCGTATTCCTTTTATCCACCGGCCTCCACTCCTTTCTGCTACCCACTCGGAGATAGATGGGGAGGTGATCTGATCTTGAAGAGCATATGTGCTCAACCAAGGCATTCCTGAAGTGGTCCGACCACTCTGGAGATGCCACAAATCTGTCCAGACGGGTACGCACATTACTCTTCCCTTCCTATTTGTTGTTGTAAGTGCATGAAGGTCCTCTAAAACCAAGATCAAAAAGGTTGCAGTCCGAAAGAGCTTTGCGGAAATTATCCATGTTGCTCTCGGATCTTTTTGAAGCAGAAAAGTGCTCTTCTTGCCTCAAAGTCTCATTAAAGTCCCCCACCATCAGCCATGGGAGGTTGCTAGTATCTTTGATTCTTCTTAACAAGGTCCACATGTGATGGCGTTCGTGCGCTTTTGGTTCTCCATAGACAAACGTGCCCCTCCATTGGAAGCCATTCGGATTTAATCGGACCAACACATCAATATACCTCGCCCCTGCGGCAATCTTCTTTATTTCAACACTCTCATCATAAAATAGGGCAATGCCGGCACCTTTTCCCAGGACGGGTTGGACTGGACCAGTCCATTGAAATGATCATGGAAAATCTGTGGCCCGGGCAAACTAGTTACTTGGACATCATCTAGACACAACGATGACAAAGGCTGTTGATCTCCAGAAAGGATTGGGATTGGTGGAAACTATTGGTTGCTCACCTATAATTGGTGTGGAGTCCATACATGTCATTTCATATTGACTGCTTTAGAGAGCGCACCTGATTGAAGATGTATCATTTCAAAACTTTCAATGGGAAGCTAACAAGGTGGCACATAATCTAGCCAGCCACACGTTTGATGCAAACTTTACTTTCATTGGGATTGCAATCCTCATAGATTTGTTTGTTCAGATATATAAATGATGTTACTATTATCAAGTTGAAATAAAATGAGCCAGTAGGCTTTGCCTAAAAAACAAGAACAACATGTTTATCTGATCTTTTCTTGGCGAGAATTTCTAACACAACTCTCTATTTTCTTTGTATTGTTATTTTATTTAATTATGATAGATTTGCCACATATAGATTCTAAATACATTGTTTGCATGAATCACCCATCAATAAAAATCTTGAATAATTTAGAATGGCCATTATCGTACGTACGCATGTAAGTACATGTAAACCTCACATCCATGGATCTCAAATATGCAAAGTTTGATTATAAATCACTTTCTTTTTCTACCCAAAGAACCAGACATTTGAGCAATTTGAAGCGTTGAAGTTCAAATAGTCTTGTAGGTTAAAATGTCTTATCAGATTGGGGGATTCAATAAGATTTGTTGAGACCTCTACTTTCCCTATCTATATGTTTTGTTAATAATTAATTTACTCCAAATTATGAACAATCCATTCGAGGACAAGTTCCTCTATTGATGGCGGTGTGCAAAGCCAAGTTGATGAGTTGGTGGTTGAAGCATCAACACGCAAGAAGAAGCCCACCTAATCGCCACACACATAATATCACAACTGGTTGGTAGGGAATACGAGTGGAAGAAAATATCTCACATTTATTGGTACCAAACTGAACACCGTAACTCCATAAATTATGTGGGTAGATCATTTTCGAGACATATGCTCTTTATTTTAGGCCTAGAATATATGATATGATATGATATGATATGATATGGATTTTTCGAGCATGATCCATATTTATAAAGCATGTGTATGAGGCCTTCTATTCTTGTATGTACATAGTTAGTCTTGGTCTCTATCAGTTGCGCCAACCATCTTTGCTATCTTCTCCCAAATCCTACCAGCACCCCAATAAACACAGATAGAGTCATGAACTATAATTCAAGAGAGATACTAATGTGGAAACATGGTTAATTAGGTGGAGTTGGATCCATGCATGGAAATGGGAGGAGTTTGGAAATGTATCTCTTGCCAAAGATTATGTGAACGCTGCACTTGTTACTACAGTACTCTAAGTAATAGAGGAAGACACATCCGAGTCATATCTCTAGTGAGGTGCCTCCGGGATGTTCATGGGCAAACATATCTCACATGTTGGTGAGGTCTTTAGTGATGATATCACTGGGCACTTCACGTTCGCAAAGGTTTCCTTCATTGTGCTTGATGAACGGGCTGCAGAAAATGCATGAGCTTCAATTGTTCAATCACCGTAAGTTGGTTAACTAAAAGTCAACCTCTCTTGGTCCTGCATACGTTGCAAGTATGATTAATGTGGGATTAATTAACGACATGCTTGGCATATATTACATTTTATGCTGTGCATTTAGTCAAATTTGTCTTTGAGATGGCTTTCTTTTCTACATTACAGTGATGCATTGGGCGAGTATTGTAAGTTTTATCACCAGTCTATGTCCAAGCATTTGGTCAAAAGCATCCATGATTAATGATGACCATCAATAAAGATGAGGTCACATTACATAAGTTAATATTATCCTCTTGTTTTAGCCAAGATCGGTGACGGTGTCCTGGACTAGGGGGTACTCACCACGTCGTCTCCCGATCTGTTAGATTGGGCCGAGGACCCCCATGGCCGTATACTCATGGGCCAGTTCGGACAACTGCCGCATACATGGAAGATTCCACAAGACTTGGTGATCAAGACAAGGACTCCTCCCCACCGGCGTATTCGGCTAGGACTCTTGTTATCCTAGGCCTCTGGTGCATTATATAAACCGAGGCCAGGCTAGTCGATAGATATATATACAAACAATCATACCATAGGCTAGCTTCTAGGGTTTAGCCTCTCCGATCTCGTGGTAGATTTACTCTTGTACTACCCATATCATCAATATTAATCAAGCAGGACGTAAGATTTTACCTCCATCAAGAGGGCCCGAACCTGGGTAAAACATCGTGTCCCTTGTCACCTGTTACCATCCGCCTAGATGCACAGTTCGGGATCCCCTACCCGAAATCTGCCGGTTTTGACATCGACATTGGTGCTTTCATTGAGAGTTCCATTGTGTGATCGGCAAAAGGATCGATGGCTCGTCTGCAGGTCAACTGCGATGCCGGTATCTTCGTCGCCGGCTCGACTGGTCACCTTGGCTCGACTGGTCACCTTGGCTCGACCGAGGACCATGGTCCATCTCTGATCGTCATGTTCGGACGAGGGACTTCATCAAAATCAACTCCGATCTCTTTCAAGATCATGGAGGAATCATCCATGGACCTCGGGGGCTCAACGTCGACATTGCCCTCGGGCGACCGTGCTGTTTTTCCGAACAGCAAACTTGTATCCGCTGCCACCACCTCTTAGAGCATCGCTTTGACGATCCCTTTGGTGGAATTGTGCGGAATTGAGTCTACAACAACCCTGGAAAATTTCGTCGAGTTCCAATGGAGGAATCTCCGACAATCTACGATATACCGGAGCCGTGTCAAATCTGGACGGGAATATGGACGAGTTTAGGGCGTGGTCTCCAGAGCCCATCTCGGAGGTCCTTTGGAAGATCCAACCGTTCATCTACTGCGAAACTCCCATATCTACCACCCCTCCAAATTTCATCTCAATCCAACGGTTCAAACTCTGGGAAACTTCGGATGAGTGGACCAATTTTCGGATCTGTTTTCTGCGCGAATACAGATCCGACCCGAATTCATGTTTCTTTATGAACGTGATATTGGACAACCTTTTTTTAAGGAATTTTCTTCTATGGTATTGTGCGTTGTTTTTAAACTCGTACCCATAAAATTTTAAGCCTCCTTCGAGGTAATCTTCACCATCACACTGGTGTCAAACCAGTCCGGCGGTATTGCTCCACGGCTGCCGACCTGCGCTAGACACGTCGCCGCTTTACTGAGCCGAGCTCAATTCCTTCGATCATCATCTCGGCAAGCCGAACAAGAGTTCGGCATCGCAAAGGATAAATCATCACCAACATCGCCGCCCCACGGATTACACGGAGCGGGAACACAGGCATCGCCGCATGGTCACTTTATCAAACCGGCATTGTCCGCGTCACAAGTTACGACCTGCATCGGCATGACCGCACTGTTGCTTCTTCAAACCGATGTTCATCACGCCGAACTGCTTCAACACCTCGGCTGACACGGCAGTTGCAACGTCTCCTTACTGACCTGCTCCGACTCCTCCGCTAGACCATCTCTTCATCAACTTACTTCGGAGACTTCGGCGTCACCAGCCGACCAGCTTCATCGCATTAGCTGGACCACGAGCTTTTCCTCGGCGAGCCAACCTTTGCTAGCATCGCCAGGCCATCGCTTTATCACCCATCAGGCAATGGCTGTGCGAATCGATTCCCGATTTTGGGAGTCGCTTTTCTTCGGATTGCTACAACAAATAAACCAGGTGCTATTAATCCTAGTATTTTTTGCTTGTTTGGGTTTATTTTTCCCAATGAATTATTACCTTGGTTTGTCCATCATCTGTACACAAGTCTATGAAATGATGACCGCATTAACGACAGTCGCATGGTGGTTCGGTCAGTTTCCGTACATAGTCCGGCGAACGCCGCATCTGGAACTCGGACTGACCTGTGAATTCAGGCTTTGTCACGCCTTTACCGCATCATGCCGATGCCCTGCATCGACATTGACTTCGGCGCCAGGCCATATTTCTTTTATTACTCACTTTGCATAAATTATTTATTATGCAACAATTTTTTAATTGTTATTATTACTATTATCTCCGGTTTGCACTATTTTTTGTGCACAGGAAAATAATCCGGGGACTTCGGCATCACTCTGCCGGTCTGCATTGACCATGCTATGTCACCACTTCGGCGTGTCGAGCTCTCCGCTCCGCCACCTCAGGACCGGCTTGGGGGATGGAACCTTGTCCCGCATCAAGCTCGAACCGCGTCATCAATGTCGAACACATTAACCAGCTAAGTCGCTTTCATGCTCAAAGTTTTAATTTTTAACTTGTGTTCGGTTCAACCAAGCATTATACTTTTTTGGAAAAAAGTTGCTCGTAAAAAATTTCCTTGTCCAAACTTTGTTTGTGACACGCATATTCAAATACCCCATTTATTTGGGGGCTTCTTTTATGAATCTTTTCCTCTTGCATATGATTATACTTGTACGGCTTCGTTCCTTGTTCGTGTATTACGCCACAATATGCACCTTATTGACTTAAGCGATTTGGAAGCTGGGTTGCCTGGCTCCTGTGCTTACCCCTATGTTCCCGATTGTTCGGCTAGGGAGTAAAGGGAGCACCTCTGCGATTGTCACGACCTGGTCCTCCGAGCTTTGACCTCAGACTGGGTGAAGCCGAAAGCTAGCGCTCTTATTGTTTTCAATCATGGTCGGCACACAACGGAACTCATGAGTACAAAAAATCTATTGCACAAGTCTCATAGTAATAATGAGCACCGAAGAAAGGTATCGGTGGGGGTACTATTTTCTTCAAAGATGCTTCTTACACTTCGTCTGTAATATAGCATAAGTTCCCTGAGCGCGCTTTGTCTGTTACAGCTTTATGGCCCGTTGCTTGGTTATCGGAAACGCTGTCGATATTCTTGACAGGTGGAGTACATAACACTTTTCGGTCCTTGACCGAAGAGGGAGAAGCCGACGGTCGGTTAAGACGCGTTTAAAGTTCGGTCGAACAAAGATATGATATTAGTACTTCGGTCCATACAATCATTATACATAAAATTCTTTTACCCAAGTCACTTGGGGGCTCTTAAATTTATATGAGCCGTTTTATAATAAGTGTTCTTCTTCTTAGTCGTTGCAAAGTTTTTATTACTATTATTATTTATCACTCGTTTTTTCGACACGAGTGTGTGGTCACTAGCCGGGGAGCCTAATTTCTCTCTCAAAGCCGCTAGAGTTTAGTTTGCTAAACTGGCCTAATGAGAAGTACTCCGCCTTCGGGATAGAAGGTTGAAGCCGTAGGCTGACCCACTCGAAGTCTTGAGATAGGATGTGTCATGTTAAAGCACGACAGAAGCATTTTTTTTTTCTAAAGTCCAATTTCCGGATTGGCACCGAACACTTGATCTTGTTCGGACGTCACATTTTCACTGACGTTTTTTGGTTTTCCAAGCTTATGGCACTTTTAAACTATTTATGTGTTTCCAGCACAAGTCTCACAGTGCAATGCCGGACACCTTTATAGATTCGGCAAAAACATTCTCGGATCTCACTATATATGCATTGGTTTCGAATTGTGTCTTCGGTCAATAGTTGGGTTGCCCGGCTCCTGCGCTTGCCTCCTACGTCGCACTTTGTTCGGCTAGGTGTGCAAAGGGAGAACCACTGGGATGTGCTTCCAGCTCACATGGTTAAGCACCTCATTGGAGAAAGCCGAAAACTGACTATCACAATAAGCGTAAACTGGTCAGCAATCCGATGACGGTGTTAAATGACGGGCCATTCATAACAATGGCCGAAGTGTTTACGGCTTGACCTTGACTGCCGCCAAACACTACCGAGGGCTATTAACTGGCCTCCCAAACTAAAATCCTCAATATTTTACTCTTACATTAGAGCTGAGGTTTCATGATCATGCTTAACATGACAACCCAAAGAAAGGAACCGCTAGCGGGACTATTTTCTTTGGAAGACATTTCTTATGTTAAAGAATAATATAACATATCTCTCTGCGTACCTTTGTTTATAAAACCGTATGGCCAGATTGCCTTGTTTGTCGTAAATCTTTGCCCGCATAAAGACTTTGTAAAGTAGGACAAACACTCCGCGACTTCTGGCCGAGGAGGTTGAAGCCGATGGTCGGTTAACAAAGTTTTGTACAATGCGGATCCGAGCATTAATGACGTAAAGTACTTGGATACATAGAATCATTACACATAATTTGTGATTTTACTATGGATATCGATCCTTAATTCGCCCACCCGTGCCCGCATTAAGGCTCGGGGGCTACTGGGCTTCGGGCTTATTATTTACAAATATTAAAGGGGCACATCGATCCCCTGATCTGGTGTTGCCACCCGACTAGTGTCTCGGGGGCTACTGCATTGCCTGTTCAATGCAGAAAATTTAAGTGCAATACAGTTGCCGAGGAGATTTTGATCCTCAGGTTGGTCGGCCGCACCCAACCTGAGTCTCGAGGACTAAGCACACCGCTTTTTGTGTCCCGAAGTATTCTGCCGAGCTAGGACTTGATCCTCAGGCCGATTTTGCAAATCAACCTGAGTCTCAGCGGCTACTGGGATCAGCGGTCTTACGTCATCCTTCAGGTGCATCTCGGGTTTTAGACTGATACACACCTTGAGAGCTACTGGCTATATATCTCGGTAGAGAATAAATTGCAATAATAAAAAATATTGACAAAAAATCGGCCCACAGTCGGGGTGGTGCACCACCTCGGAAGCACTCCGGCATAAAGCTCAGGCGCTAGTGGCTGGCTCCATAGAGGGCATTTCCGGCATTAAGCTCGGCTAAACTCTTTCAACTTTTTTGAACCAAGGTGATATGACACCTCGGATATAGTCCCGCGTTGGAGTTGGGACACTGTCCGGCGTTGGAGCTCGGATATAGTCCGGCGTTGGAGCTTGGATACAGTCCGGCGTTGGAGCTTGGACATAGTCCGGCATTGGAGCTCGGATACATTCCGGCGTTGGAGCTCGGAAGCGGTCCGACATTGGTGCTCGGCCGCAAAAGATACCTCGAATGCAGTCCGGCATTAGAACTCGGACGCAAGAGGACACTGCCTCCCGGGAACAACTTCAAACCCGAGGTGTGGCATAAAAATAACAAGGCATTGATAAAGGCCGGAAACTTAAAGGGGCTCCTCGGATACCCGACGTGTAAACTCGCCGAATGCATTTCGGCAATCCTCAAGATCGAAGATGAGAAGATTTGTTGAACCAGTTTTCAAGACCGTCAACCGAAGATGAAGAACAGTTCGGAAGAATCGAGGAGCGTCCTTAACTTGAAGAGCGGTTCAGGGGGCTACTGACGGTGTCCTGGACTAGGGGGTACTCACCACGTCGTCTCCCGATCTGTTAGATTGGGCCGAGGATCCCCATGGCTGTATACTCATGGGCCAGTTCGGAAAACTGCCGCATACATGGAAGATGCCACAAGACTTGGTGATCAAGACAAGGACTCCTACCCACCAACGTATTCGGCTAGGACTCTTGTTATCCTAGGCCTCTGGTGCATTATATAAATCGAGGCCAGGCTAGTCAATAGATATATACAAACAATCGTACCATAGGCTAGCTTCTAGGGTTTAGCCTCTCTGATCTCGTGGTAGATCTACTCTTGTACTACCCATATCATCAATATTAATCAAGTAGGACGTAGGGTTTTACCTCCATCAAGAGGGCCCGAACCTGGGTAAAACATCGTGTCCCTTGTCTCCTATTACCATCCGCCTAGACGCACAGTTCGGGACCCCCTACCCGAGATCCGCCGGTTTTGACACCGACAATCGGATTTTCCAACTCACCTTAGTGGCCCTCCATCATTTTTAGCGAAGCGACAAGCATACAATGATGCAGGCGCATCAGAAGACAAGTGAGCTATATCATTGCGTCGGTGGAGATACATGTTTGGTATCAAAATTTTACATGGTTGTGAGATTTCATAAATAAGAGTTGTCGCACCCCTAGCTCGATGTGCTCAAATACCATGCACGCGAAATAGTGCTCACGGCGATGAGTTGACTCTGGAAGCTCCTGCATCTATATGAGTTGGAAACTTGAGCAACCTATTAACACATATTATTTATTTTTCTAAAATAAATATTATGTTTTTACTTATGACAACTTATTTGTGAAAATTCATTTCAAGAAATATTTAAAAATCTCTTTTATAGATAAAGAAAATACTCGTATGATTGATGATTTCACTTTTATGAGGTCAACACTTTCCCAAGTGGTGCCATTAAAGGAAGAAGCACCGATAGCCGCAACGAACCCAGCGTGGGGGAGACAGCCCCGACAACTGCACCACTGCATTCTCCTTGTGAATCAGGTAAGCCAGTGCTCATGGTGCAGTGCACCAACATTGTTAGACGACGGGAGTAGAGGAGGTAGCGGTGGATCGGAATGGGGAGGCGGCAGTTGATCTAGGGTTCGAGAGGGTGTTTGGGTGTGCACTCATTGCCGTCGGCCTTTTATAACTGGGGACAATGGGTGGTGCGGTGGGAATATTAGGGGCGTGATGGGAATTGGTGGCGTGCGACAGGAGCATGCGCTAAATACCATTAATGGGTTGGTTTCCATCACATCTCCTGTCGTTTTCTATGCATGTGAGAATGGTACGGGAAACAACACCATTAAACAGAGGGGAAAGAGAGGATGACTGGAGGAAAAGTTGAAACTTCAGTGGCACACCAGTGGTTTTGGTTTGGAGTGCATTCCAAAATACCCCGCTATAGCTTCCAAATATGGAGGTTAAATCACTCTTTTTGGACCATCCTCCAAAAATAATGGAGTGCGCAGGAGGCTAAATCCTAATGCTAGAGTGCAATTTTCCCCTTCCATCCTTCATATTGACAATTATTATGAAAGAAGTGAGCATAGATCGACTCAGCTATACACTACTAGGGAAAACTTTATACACAGCATCTTAGCAGTAGCGCTGGACAAAACAGGGCACCACTGCTACTTAGTAGCAGTGTTTTTAAATAGACCGCACTACTGCTACTACTTTAGCAGAAGTGCGTCCCGCGAAACCTCGTTGCTGCTATATTTGTACTGGGTGCAGATGGCTAGCCCCACTTAGCAGTAGCGCGTACCACTGACCAGCGCTACTACTACGGCCCGTAGCAGTAGCGCGTTTCTTTGAAACGCGCTACTACTTACTTACCTTATCCTAGAGTGGTTCACCCTCTCACACTCACTCCCTCTCACTCGCTCTCGTCCGCGCCGAACCCGTACGTCATCCGCCGCCGCCGCGCTGCACCTCGCTGAGGTACTCCCTCCTCCCCCTCCTCCTCCCACCGCCCTCTCCCTCCTCCTCCTCCGGCCACCCCTCCCCCTCCACCCCCGCCCCTCCCTCCTCCTCCTCCGGCCGCCCCCTCCCCCTCCTCCCCCCGCCCCTCCCTCATCCGATCCCACCGGCCTCCTCCCCCTCCTCCTCTCTCCTCCTCCCTTCCCCTTCCCCCTCCATCTTTTTTTTTGTTTTCACTGTAGTTTTTTACTATTGAATAATGTAGTTTTTTTAACTGTTTTTAGTAAGTGTTTAAAATAATTAGTAAGTAAATTAATAAACTAGTTGAACTAGTTTAGTTTTAGTAAGAACTAGTTGAATTAATAGAACTAATGTATTTTTAGTAAGAAAATTAATATAACTAGTTGAACTAGTGTATTTTTGGAAAGAACTAGTTTATTTCTATTTATAGTAAGTTTATATTTAGTAAGAACTAGTTGAATTAATAGAACTAGTTGAACATGTCACATTTGTTGTTATTTTTTTAGTTTAAGCAATTATTCCCGCATCGATGTCGACGATGCCTATCCCGCATCCTCGTCCATACCCTTCGTTCGCTAGGGTTTTAGTTGTATTAGTGATGTTATATGTATGATACTATTCGGGATGTATTAGTGATAACTTATAGGGTTTTTGTTTTTGCAGAAATCAAGGAACCCCTCCATCATCCCCGTCGTCGTCCCCGTCACCGACCCCCTCCGACCTCGAGGTGAGACCTGCCAAATCTCCATGCCAATATGAGTCCTATAAGATATGATGTAGATTAAAACATGTATTTCTTGTGTTGCTCAAATAGGATATGTGGTTGCCCAAGTGGTCAATCATGTTCAGGTTACACCTCCGAGTGGCCTGATTAATTTCCGTTCCTGCAAATTTAAGGCGCTCAATATGTCCTGTTTTAACAAAGGTCATGCCGGAATTTCCGTGAATTTTGGCATGACTTGTGCTAGAATATGTAGGAAATATCAAGTGGCCTGCATTTTCTAGAAAGATAACTAAACGATATTTCGGGTTGACTTTAAGTCTGTCGAGGCCGAAGAATCCTGACTGTTGTCGTGGGGTGTAATGCACTCGGGAACAAGAAAAGACTCGACAGATCGATAGTCAACCCGTGATGAATAATAATGATCTAATTTAGGTTTTTTAGTACATATATTTAATTGTACAAGTTTAATATTTGAATTATGAACATAGGAAATGTCGTACTCGGACGATGAAAGTCTCCTGGGGGAGTGCCACTAGTGCCACGGCGACCGGGGTTTCTACGACAGGCCTCACCTAGACGAAGGTCGGCACTTCAGCATTAAGCTTGAGGAGGCCTTCGATTGTGATATGGTAAGCTACGACGCAAAGTGTTTTTTTCGTAATTAAGCTCGACTTCTACTACTTCAGCGTGTAATTTTCGTCTTTTACAATTCAACTAGCTTATCCCATGTCATGCAAGACGCTATGTCTTGGAGAGGATGGGTTTTGAAGACCATGAGAGGAATGAAACAAAGAAAATTAACCTAAGGACCCATCATGGTATGGATTTTGAGGTAAATCTATACAATTCTGAGAGCGTATCCCATTTTGGTTGCCCGGGTTGGGAAGCACTTTACAAGATGTATGATTGTCAAGAGGGTATGTTTATCACCATGGATCTTGGTGATCCTAACATCGACCAAGACAATTTGGACATTTGGGTCCTTGTTGATACGCTTCCAATTCTACCACTATGTGAGTTTCTCAAACATAGTTATTAACTAATTTATATTGTTCATTTCAAAATAGTTGACAGCTTATTTTCATTGTTCAAACAATGTGCGGAACATGTTAGACATAACCTACTACGCCGATGGCTCTGAGTTAACTTATCAGGAGAAAAATCATTGATACGTCCATTTTGCATCATGCTTTTATATCGATATTTATTGCATTATGGGCTGTTATTACACATTATGTCACAATACTTATGCCTATTCTCTCTTATTTTACAAGGTTTATATAAAGAGGGAGAATGCAGGCAGCTGGGATTCTGGGCTGGAAAATGAGCAAATATTAGAGACCTATTCTGCACAGCTCCAAAAGTCATGAAACTTCACTGAAGATGTTTTTAGAATATATAAAAAATACCGAGCGTAAGAAGTTCACCAGGGGGGCCACACCCTGTCCACGAGGGTGGGGGGCGCGCCCTACCCCCCTGGGCGCGCCCCCTACCTCGTGGGCCCCCTGGTGGCCCTTTGATGACCATCTTATGCTATATGAAGTCTTTCGATGAGGAAAAAATCATAAGCCATCTTCTCCGATGAAACTCCGCCGCCACGAGGCGGAACCTTGGCGAAACCAATCTAGTGCTCTGGCGGAGCTATTCTGCCGGGGAAACTTCCCTCTGGGAGGGGGAAATCATCGCCATCGTCATCATCAATGCTCCTCTCATCGGGAGAGGGCAATCTCCATCGACATCTTCACCAGCACCATCTCCTCTCAAAACCCTAGTTCATTTCTTGTATCCAATTCTTGTCTCCATGTACGGGATTGGTACCTGTGTGTTGCTAGTAGTGTTAATTACTCCTTGTAGTTGATGCTAGTTGCTTTATTTGGTGGAAGATCATATGTTTAGATCCTATATGCATATTAATACCCCTCTGATTATGAACATGAATATGCTTTGTGAGTAGTTACGTTTGTTCCTGAGGACATGGGAGAAGTCTTGCTATTAGTAGTCATGTGAATTTGGTATTCATTTGATATTTTGATGAGATGTATGTTGTCTCTCCTCTAGTGGTGTTATGTGAACGTCGACTACACAACACTTCACCATTATTTGGGCCTAGTGGAAGGCATTGGGAAGTAATAAGTAGATGATGGGTTGCTAGAGTGACAGAAGCTTAAACCCTAGTTTATGCGTTGCTTCGTAAGGGGGCTGATTTGGATCCATATGTTTCATGCTATGGTTAGGTTTACCTTAATACTTTTGTTGTAGTTGTGGATGCTTGCAATAGAGGTTAATCATAAGTGGGATGCTTGTCCAAGTAAGGACAGCACCCAAGCACCAGTCCACCCACATATCAGATTAGCAAAGTACCGAACGCGAATCATATGAACGTGATGAAAAGTAGCTTGACGATATTTCCATGTGTCCTCGGGAGCACTTTTCTCTATATAAGAGTTTGTCCAGGATTGTCCTTTGCTACAAAAAGGATTGGGCCACCTTGCTGCACTTTATTTACTTTTGTTACTTATTGCTCGTTACAAATTATCCTATCACAAACTATCTGTTACCTATTATTTCAGTGCTTCCAGAGAATACCTTGCTGAAAACCGCTTATCATTTTCTTCTGCTCCTCGTTGGGTTCGACACTCTTACTTATCGAAAGAACTACGATAGATACCCTATACTTGTGGGTCATCAAGAGTATTTTCTGGCGCCATTGCCGGGGAGTGAAGCACCTTTGGTAGGTGGAATTTGGTAAGGAAAAATTTATATAGTGTGCTGAAATTTACTATCACTTGTTACTATGGAAAGGTAATCCTCTGAGGGGCTTGTTCGGGGTATCTTCACCCCGACCAGTAGAGCAAAGAGTTTCTCCTCAACCTACTGAACCTACTGAAAATGAAAATGTCTGCTTTGAAATTCCTTCGGGTATGTTAGAAAAACTGCTAGATAATCCTTTTGCAGGAGACGGAACAATGCATCTTGATGAGCACCTAATATATGTTGATGAAGTTTGTGGATTATTTAAGCTTGCAGGTGTACCCGGATATGTTGTTAAGAAGAAGGTCTTCCCTTTATCTTTGAAGGAAGATGCATTGACATGGTATAGGCTATGTGATGATACGGGGTCATGGAACTACAAATGATTGAAATTGGAATTTCATCAGAAGTTTTATCCTATGCATCTTGTTCATCGTGATCGCAATTATATATATATAATTTTTGGCCTCGCGAAGGAGAAAGCATCGCTCAAGCTTGGGGGAGGCTTAAATCAATGTTATATTCATGCCCCAATCATGAGCTCTCAAGAGAAATGATTATTCAAAATTTATATGCTCGGCTTTCTGATAACAATCGTACCATGCTCGACACTTCTTGTGCTGGCTCTTTTATGACGAAGACTATTGAATTCAAATGGGATTTATTGGAAAGAATTAAACGCAACTCTGAAGATTGGGACCTCGACAAAGGTAAGGAGTCAGGTATGACACCTACGTTTGATTGTGTTAAATCTTTTATGGATACCAATGTTTTCTGTAAATTTAGCACTAAATACGGACTTGACTCTGAGATAGTAGCCTCTTTTTGTGAATCTTTTGCTACTTATGTTGATCTCCCCAAGGAGATGTGGTTTAAATATCATCCTCCCATAGAAGTAAAAGTAGCTGCACATATTAAAGTTGAAGAAAAGACTTTCACTTATAATGATCCTATTGTTCCTACTTCTTATGTTGGGAAACCACCTTGTCCTGTTAGGATAAAGGATCATGCTAAAGCTTCAAATGTGGTTCGTAAAAGCAATATTAAAACATATACACCTCCTGAGCAAGTTAAAGTTGAACCTATTATTGCTATTGTTAAAGATCTCTTATCTGATAATATTGATGGGCATGTTATTCATTTCCTTGATGAGACTGCTAGAATTGCTAAACCTCGTGCTAAAGATAAAAACAGACCTGTGGTAGGCATGCTTGTTATTTCTGCTAAAATAGGAGATCATTGTTATCATGGCTTATGTGATATGAGTGCTAGTGCTAGTGCAATACCTTACAACTTATACAAAGAAATTATCCATGATATTGCACCTGCTGAGATAGAAGTTATTGATGTCACAATTAAACTTGCCAATAGAGATACTATTTCACCAATGGGAATTGTTAGAGATGTTGAAGTCTTGTGTGGGAAAACTAAATATCCTGCTGATTTTCTTGTTCTTGGTTCCCCACAAGATAGCTTTTGTCCCATTATATTGGGTAGACCCTTCTTAAACACTGTTAATGCTAAGATAGATTGCAAAGATGTTGTTACTATCGGTTTATATGATATGTCTCATGAATTTAATTTCTCTAAATTTAGTAGACAACACCGTGAAGAAGAATTACCTAATAAGGATGAAATTATTGGTCTTGCTTCTATTGCTGTACCTCCTAGTGATCCTTTAGAACAATATTTGCTGGACCATGAAAATGATATGCTTATGAATGAAAGAAGGGAAATAGATGAAGTATTCTTTAAACAGGAACCTATTTTGAAACACATTTTTCCTGTTGAAATCCTAGGGGATCCTCCTCCACCCAAGGGTGATCCCGTGTTTGAGCTTAAACTGTTGCCTGATACTCCTAAATATGCTTATCTTGATGAGAAAAATATATATCATGTTATTATTAGTGCTAACCTTTCAGAGTATGAGGAAGAGAGATTATTGAAAACTCTGAAGAAGCACCGTGCTGCTATTGGGTATACTCTTGATGATCTTAAGGGCATTAGTCGCACTCTATGTCAACATAAAATAAATTTGGAAGAAGATGCTAAACCAGTTCGTGATCATCAACGACGGCTGAATCCTAAAATGAAAGAAGTGGTACGAAAGGAAATACTAAAGCTCCTCGAGGCAGGTATAATCTATCCCGTTGCTGATAGTCAGTGGGTAAGTCATGTCCATTGTGTCCCTAAGAAGGGAGGTATTACTATCGTTCCTAATGATAAAGATGAATTGATTCCTCAAAAAATTATTTCAGGTTATAGAATGGTAATTGATTTCCACAAATTAAATAAGGCCACTAAAAAGGATCATTACCCCTTACCTTTTAGCGATCAAATGCTAGGAAGATTATCCAAACATACACATTTTTGCTTTCTAGATGGTTATTCTGGTTTCTCTCAAATACCCGTGTCAGCCAAGGATCAATCAAAGACTACTTTACTTGCCCTTTTGGTAATTTTTCTTATAGACGTATGCCTTTTGGTTTATGTAATGCACCTGCTACCTTTCAAAGATGCATGATGGCTATATTCTCTGACTTTTGTGAAAAGAATTGTGAGGTTTTCATGGACGATTTTTCCGTCTATGGATCTTCTTTTGA
Organism: Triticum aestivum; assembly: GCF_018294505.1. NCBI lineage: Eukaryota > Viridiplantae > Streptophyta > Magnoliopsida > Poales > Poaceae > Triticum > Triticum aestivum. The sequence continues at coordinate 716,152,132 of NC_057800.1, forward strand.
TGATTGCTTGAGCAACCTTGATCGAGTTTGGCAGAGATGTAAAGAAACTAATCTTGTCTTGAATTGGGAAAAGTGCCACTTTATGGTTAATGAAGGTATTGTCTTGGGGCATAAAGTTTCTGAAAGAGGTATTGAAGTTGATAAAGCCAAGGTTGATGCTATTGAAAAGATGTCATGCCCCAAGGACATCAAAGGTATAATAAGAAGTTTCCTTGGTCACCCCGGATTTTATAGGAGGTTCATTAAGGACTTCTCAAAAATTTCTCGGCCTCTGACTAATTTATTACAAAATGATATACCATTTGTCTTTGATGATGATTGTGTAGAAGCATTTGAAATACTTAAAAAAGCATTGATCTCTGCACCTATTGTTCAGCCACCTGATTGGAATTTACCCTTTGAAATTATGTGTGATGCTAGTGATTATGCTGTAGGTGCTGGTCTAGGGCAAAGAGTTGATAAGAAATTAAACATTATTCAATATTCTAGTAAAACCCTAGACAATGCTCAAAGAAATTATGCTACTACTGAAAAAGAATTCTTAGCAGTTGTATTTGCTTGTGATAAGTTCAGACCTTATATTGTTGATTCTAAAGTAACTATTCACACCGATCATGCTGCTATTAAATATCTTATGAAAAAGAAAGATGCTAAACCTAGAATTATTAGATGGGTTCTCTTGCTACAAGAATTTGATTTACATATTGTTTATAGAAAGGGAGCTGAGAACCCCGTTGCAGACAACTTGTCTAGGTTAGAAAATGTGCTTCATGACCCACTACCTATTGATGATAGCTTTCCCGATGAGCAATTAAATGTCATAAATGCTTCTCATACTGCTCCATGGTATGCTGATTATGCTAATTACATTGTTGCTAAATTTATACCACCTAGTTTTACATACCAGCAAAAGAAAAGGTTCTTCTATGATTTGAGACATTACTTTTGGGATGACCCACATCTTTATAAAGGAGTAGATGGTGTTATTAGACGTTGTGTACCTGAGCATGAACAGGAACAGATCCTACGCAAGTGTCACTCCGAAGCTTATGGAGGACACCATGCTGGAGATAGAACTGCACATAAGGTATTGCAATCTGGTTTTTATTGGCCTACTCTCTTCAAAGATGCCCGTAAGTTTGTCTTATCTTGTGGTGAATGTCAAAGAATTGGTAATATTAGTAGACGTCAAGAAATGCCTATGAACTATTCACTCGTTATTGAACCATTTGATGTTTGGGGCTTTGACTATATGGGACCTTTTCCTGCCTCTAATGGATATACACATATTTTAGTTGTTGTTGATTACGTTACTAAGTGGGTAGAAGCTATTCGAACTAGTAGTGCTGATCATAACACCTCTATTAAGATGCTTAAAGAAGTTATTTTTACAAGGTTTGGAGTCCCTAGATAATTAATGAATGATGGTGGTTAACATTTTATTCATGGTGCTTTCCATAAAATGCTTGCTAAGTATGATGTTAATCATAGAATTGCATCTCCTTATCACCCTCAGTCTAGTGGTTAAGTAGAATTGAGTAATAGAGAGCTCAAATTAATTTTGCAAAAGACTGTCAATAGGTCTAGAAAGAATTGGTCCAAGAAACTTGATGATGCATTATGGGCCTATAGAACTGCATATAAAAATCCTATGGGTACGTCTCCATATAAAATGGTTTATGGAAAAGCATGTCACTTACCTCTCGAACTAGAACACAAGGCATATTGGGCTATTAAAGAGCTCAATTATGATTTTAAACTTGCCGGTGAAAAGAGGTTATTTGACATTAGCTCACTTGATGAATGGAGAACCCAGGCCTACGAGAATGCCAAGTTGTTTAAAGAAAAAGTTAAAAGATGGCATGATAAAAGGATACAAAAGCGTGAGTTTAATATAGGTGATTATGTATTGCTATACAACTCTCGTTTAAGATTTTTTGCAGGAAAACTTCTCTCTAAATGGGAAGGTCCTTACGTTATCGAGGAGGTCTATCGTTGTGGTGCCATAAAAATCAACAACTTTGAAGGCACAAATCCGAAGGTGGTGAACGGTCAAAGAATCAAACATTATATCTCAGGTAATCTCATAAATGTTGAAACCAATGTTATTGAAATCGTAACCCCGGAGGAATACATAAGGGACACTTTCCAGAATGTTTCAGACTCCGAAAGGAATAGGTATGTGATACGGTAAGTAAACCGACTCCAAAACAGCTTTTAAGGCAATATTTCTCCGTTTTGGAATATTTAGAAAAATAGAAAAATAAGTAGCAGTCCGGGAAGGACACAAGGCCTCCATGAGGGTGGAGGGCGCGCCCTACCCCCCTGGGCGCGCTCCCTACATCGTGGGCACCTCGTGCGCTTTCCGGACTCCATTTACTTACACAATACGTATTTTGGTCGGTAAAAATTCATTATATAACCTCCCGGGGGTTTTGACACCCGTATCACGCAATTATCCTCTGTTTGTGTTTCGAGTTGTTGCTGCTGCAGATTAGAGCAACATGTCGTCCCAGGATTCGGGAGGAGAAAGCTATGTGGCCGATTACCTTGCAGATCCTAAGGTCTATGGTAACGAAATCTTACCATGATGGAAGGCGCTGACTCTGGTAAATCGTAGATGTTGCAGCCAGATGGTGCAGTGTGGACACCTGGATTGGATCCCATGTCTTCTTCAACCCCCTATCTCTTCCTAAGCAGCTGTGTTAGATGGATCAAGCACTCCTCTTCTTTCTTCGTACTCTCAAGTCGTTGGTGGCGCCGCACCTCCACCTGCTCCACATCGCCTGCCGCCGCCGTCGCCCGTAACCTACCGCCATCACCCGTCATCTCGGGCGCCACGATCCATGAGACAACCGCATACAAGAAGCCCACAGATTAACACCCAATTCGTACATAAGAGAGAAATTGCGGCCCGTTGATGGTTCCTCGGCCCGATTAATGTGAGGACGTCCAAGTTGGTCATCGGAGTAGCAGCCCATAGACGTGGGCCAATCATGACGCTCGGGGCTGGCGAGATAAAAAAGGCCCATGCATGCACTACGGGATAGTTGAGCGATCTGCTCTTTTTGTATGCAGAATCCAACGGCTGAAGAGGTCGAATCGCTATGGAGGGGCATAGCTCTCCCCATTTTACTGTTTCACAATGGAGATGTGGAGCATTGTGGTTGGACTACGGAAGAAGAAGAGGACTATGAACCTAAGGGAAAGGAGGAGACGAGCTCATATGAAGATGAAGTCCCACTACCTCAACCTGGGGACATGCATGTGGAGTTCAAAAAGTCAAGCCTCCCGGGTAGAGTAAAGAAACCTAAGATCGAGTTTATCCCTTTTCGCCTCTTCCAGGAAAACAAGCAGGAACTATGCAAAAGGATACCGAGCCTGGAGCAAGAGATCGAGGACCTAAGGGACCAAAATTCTGTCCTCAAGCGCAAATTAAGGAAGAAGCCTACGCCATCAACAAAACCATCACCTTCTTCACCAACAAAGAAGAATTGAGTATCTGGTATGGGCACTCCCCTTGGCAACTGCCAAGCTTGGGGGAGTGCCCTGGTATCGTATCACCATCACTTTTATCTTTACCATTTTTCTTAGTTCGATCCTTTTGGTAATATCTTGATCTAGTAGAATAAGAGTTCTTAGTATGATCTAGTTGTGAGTTTTGCTTTATGATCCTTCTATGTAATCGAGTCCGTGAGCTATATAATAAAGATAAGTGTTGAGTCAAGGGCTTGATTATTTTGCCATAATCCTAAGTGAATAAAAGAAAAGAGAAATAAATAAAAAAGGAAACAAAGAGATCATATGGATCTTATGGAGAGTAATGAGCTCACATAGAAAAAGTATGATGAATAAAAGTTGTTGGGGGTTGAAAAACATAGTTATGGTCATCGTTGCAATTAATAGGAAGTAATAAAGAAAGAGAGGTCTTCACATATAAATATACTATCTTGGACATCTTTTATGATTGTGAGCGCTCATTAAAATATGACATGCTAAAGAGTTGACGTTGGACAAGGAAGACAATGTAATGGGTTATGTTCTCTTACATCTGAGATAAATTATATTGTCATGGATCATCGAACATGGTTGAGCTTGCCTTTCCCCCTTATGCTAGCCAAATTCATCGCACCAAGTAGAGATACTACTTGTGCTTCCAAATACCCTTAAACCAGTTTTGCCATGAGAATCCACCATACCTACCTATGGATTGAGTAAGATCCTCCAAGTAAGTCGTCATCGGTGCAGACAATAAAAAAATTGCTCTCTAAATATGTATGGCTTATTAGTGTGGGAGAAAATAAGCTTTATACGATCGTGTGATATGGAAGAAATAAAAGCGACAGACTACATAATAAAGGTCCATATCACAAGTGGCAATATAAAGTGACGTTCTTTCGCATTAAGATTTTGTGCATTCAACCATAAAAGCGCATGACAACCTCTGATTCCCTCTGCGAAGGGCCTATCTTTTACCTTTATCTCCTACCTTGCAAAGAGTCATGGTGATCTTCACCCTTCCTTTTTACATTTTATCCTTTGGCAAGAACAATATGTTGGAAAGATCCTGGTATATATGGCTAATTGGATGTGAGTTTTCATGAACTATTATTGTTGACATTACCCTTGAGGTAAAATGTTGGGAGGCAAAACTATAATCCCCTATCTTTCTCTGTGTCTGATTAAAACTCCATACCCATAAGTATTGCGTGAGTGTTAGCAATTGTGAAAGACTCTATGATAGTTGAGTATGTGGACTTGCTAAAAAGCTCTTATATATTGACTCTTTCCTATGTTATGATAAATTGCAATTGCTCCAATGACTGAGATTATAGTTTGTTAGTTTTCAATGAAGTTTACGATTCGTACTTGAAATTGTGATTGAATTATCACTCTAGCATAATAAATCATATGACAAGAATTATATAAGTTGTTGGTCTAAGAATGATCATGATGCCCTCATGTCCGTATTTTACTTTTATCGACACCTCTATCTCTAAACATGTGGACATATTTTTTGATTTCGGCTTTTGCTTGAGGACTAGCGAGGTCTAAGCTTGGGGGAGTTGATACGTCCATTTTGCATCATGCTTTTATATCGATATTTATTGCATTATGGGCTGTTATTACACATTATGTCACAATACTTATGCCAATTCTCTCTTATTTTACAAGGTTTATGTCGGTGTCAAAATCGGCGGATCTCGGGTAGGGGGTCCCGAACTGTGCGTCAAGGCCGGATGGTTACAGGAGGTAGGGAACACTTTGTTTTACCCAGGTTCGGGCCCTCTTGATGGAGGTAATACCCTACTCCTGCTTGATTAATATTGATGATATGGGTAGTACAAGAGTAGATCTACCACGAGATCAAGGAGGCTAAACCCTAGAAACTAGGCTGTGGTATGATTGCTGTATATATTGTATATCTATCGACTAGCCTGGCCTCGGTTTATATAATGCACCGGAGGCCTAGGATAACAAGAGTCCTAGCCGAATACGTCGGTGGGGAGAAGTCCTTGTCTTGATCACTAAGTCTTGTGGAATCTTCCTTGTATGCGGTAGCCGTCCGAACTGGCCCATGAGTATACGGCCACGGGGGTCCTTGGCCCAATCTAATAGATCAGGAGACGACGTGGTGAGTACCCCCTAGTCCAGGACACCGTCAGTAGCCCCCTGAACCGGTCTTCAAGTTAGGGACGCTCCTCGATTCTTCCGAACTGTTCTTCATCTTCGGTTGCCGGTCTTGAAAACTGGTTCAACAAATCTTCTTTATCTTCGATCTTGAGGATCGCCGAAATGCATTCGACGAGTTTACACGTCGGGTATCCGAGGAGCGCCTTTAAGTTTCCGGCCTTTATCAATGCCTTGTTTATTTTTATGCCACACCTCGGGTTTGAAGTTGTTCCCGGGAGGCAGGGTCCTCTTGCGTCCGAGCTCCAACGCCGGACTGCATTCGAGGTATCTTTTGCAGCCGAGCACCAATGCCGGACCGCTTCCCAGCTCTAGCGCCGGAATGTATCCGAGCTCCAACACCGGACTATGTATCCGAGCTCCAACGCCGGACTGTATATCCGAGCTCCAACGCCGAAGTATATCCGAGGTGTCATATCACCTTGGTTCAAAAAAGTTGAAGGAGTTTAGCCGAGCTTAATGCCGGAAATGCCCTCTATGGAGCCAACCACTAGCGCCCAAGCTTTATGCCGGACTGCCTCCGAGGTGGTGCACCACCCCGACTATGGGCCGATTTTTTGTCAATATTTTTTATTGGTGCAATTTATTCTCTGCCGAGATATATAGACAGTAGCCCTCAAGGTGTGTATCGGTCTAAAACCCGAGATGCACATGAAGGATGACATAAGACCGCTGATCCCAGTAGCCGCTGAGACTCAGGTTGATTTGCAAAATCGGCCTGAGGATCAAGTCCTAGCTCGGCATAATACTTCGGGACACAAAAGCGGCGTGCTCAGTCCTCAAGACTCAGGTTAGGTGCGGCCGACCAACCTGAGGATCAAAATCTCCTCGGAAACTATATTGCACATAAAATTTTCTGCATTGGACAAGCAATGCAGTAGCCCGCGAGACACTGGTCGGGTGGCAACACCAGATCAGGGGATCGATGTGCCCCTTTAATGTTTGTAAATAATAAGCCCGAAGCCTAGTAGCCCCCGAGCCTTAATGCGGGCACGGGTGGCCGAATTAAGGATCAATATCCGTAGTAAAATCACAAATTATGTGTAATGACTCTATGTATCCAAGTACTTTACGTCATTAATGCTCGGATCCGCATTGTACAAAATTTTGTTGACCGACCATCGGCTTCCACCTCCTTGGCCAGTAGCCGAGGAGTGTTTGTCCTACTTTATAAAGCTTTTATGAGGGCAAAGATTTACGACAAACAAGGCAATCTGGCCACACGATTTTATAAACAAAGGTACGCAGAGAGATATGTTATATTACTGTTTAACAGAAGAAATGTATTCCAAAGAAAATAGTCCCGCTATCGGTTCCTTTCTTTGGTTGTCATGCTAAGCATGATCATGAAACCTCAGCTCGAATGTAAGAGCAAAATATCGAGGATTTAGTTTGGGAGGCCAGTTAATAGCCCCCGGTAGTGTTCGGCGACAGTCGAGGTCAAGCCATAAACACTTCGGCCAATGTTATGAATGGCCCGTCATAGTCATCGGATCGCTGACCAGTTTACGCTTATTGTGACAGTCAGTTTTCGGCTTTCTCCACTAAGGTGCTTAACCATGTGAGCTGGAAGCACAATCGCAGTGGTTCTCCCTTTGCACGCCTAGCCGAACAAAACGGAACGTAGGAAGCAAGTGCAGGAGCCGGGCAACCCAACTATTGACCGAAGACACAATTCGAAACCGATGCATATATAGCAATATCTGAGAATGTTTTTGCTGAATCCCTAAAGGTGACTGGCGTTGCACTGCGAGACTAATGCTGGAAAAGCACAAATAGTTTAAAAGTGGCAAAAAGCTTGGAAAACCAAGAAACGTCAGTAAAAACATGACGTCCGAACAAGATCAAGTGTTCGGTGCCAATCCGAAAATTGGTCTTAGAAAAAAGAAGTGCTTCTGTCGTCCTTTAACATGACACATCCTATCTCAAGACTTCGAGCGGGTCAGCCTACGGCTTCAACCTCCTATCCCGAGGGCGGAGTACTTCTCATTAGGCCAGTTTAGCAAACTAAACTCTAGCGGCTTTGAGAGAGAAATTAGGCTCCCCGGCTAGTGACCACACACTCGCGTCGAAAAAAGGAGTGATAAATAATAATAAAACTTTGCAACGACTAAGAAGAAGAACACTTATTATAAAACGGCTCAAATAAACTTAAGAGCCCCCAAGTGACTTGGGTAGAAGAATGATTGCATGTACTGAAGTACTTATATCATATCTATGTTCAACCGAACTTTAAACGCGTCTTAACCGACCGTCAGCTTCTCCCTCTTCGGTCAAGGACCGAAAAGTGTTATGTACTCCATCGGTCGAGAATATCGACAGTGTTTCCAATAATCAGGCAATCAGGCTATAAGGCTGTAACAGACAAAGCGCGCTCAGGGAACTTATGCTATATTACCGTGAAGTGTAAGAAGCATCTTCGAAGAAAATAGTACCCCCACCGATACCTTTCTTCGGTGCTCATTGTTATTATGAGACTTGTGCAATAGATTTTTTGTACTCATGAGTTCCGTTGTGTGCCGACCATCATTGAAAACTATAAGAGCGCTAGCTTTCGGCTTCACCCAGTCTGAGGTCCGGCTCGGGTGACCCGATCGTGACAATCGCAGAGGTGCTCCCTTTACTCCCTAGCCGAACAATCGGGAACGTAGGGGTAAACACAGGAGCGAGGCAACCCAGCTTGCAAATCGCTTAAGTCAATATGGTGCATATTGTGGCATAATACACGAACAAGGAACGAAGCCGTACAAGTATAATCATATGCAAGAGGAAAAGCTTCATAAAGGAAGCCCCCAAGTGAATTGGGTCCTTGAATTTGTGTGTCACAAACAAAGTTTGGACAAGGAAATTTTTACAAGCAACTTTTTTCCAAAAAAGTATAATGCTTGGTCGAACCGAACGCAAGTTAAAAATTAAAACTTTGAGCATGAAAGCGACTTAGCTGGTTAATGTGTTCGGTATTGATGATGCGGTCAGAGCTTGATGCGGGGCAAGGTTCCATCCCTCAAGCCGGTCCCGAGGTGGCGGAGCGGAGAGCTCGACACGCCGAAGTGGTGACATAGCAGGGTCAATGCAGACCGGCAGAGTGACGCCGAAGTCCCCGGATCATTTTCCTGTGCACAAAAAATAGTGCAAACCGGAGATAATAGTAATAATGATAATTAAAAAAAACCGTTGCATAATGAATAATTTATGCAAAGTGAGTAATAAAATAAATATGGCCTGGCGCCGATGTCAATGTCGATGCAGGGCGTTGGCGTGATGTAGTAAAGGCGTGGCAAAGCCTGAATTCACAGGTCGGTCCGAGCTCCGGATACGGCGGTCGCCGGACTATGTATGGAAACTGATCGAACCACCACGCGACCGTCGTTAATGCGGTCACCATTTGATAGACCTGTGTACATATCATGGATAAACCAGAGTAATAATTCCTTAGGAAAAATGAACCCAAACAAGTAAAAAATATTGGGATTAATAGCACCTGGTTTATTTGTTGTAGCAATCCGAAGGAAGGTGATTCCTAAAATTGGGACTCGCTCCGCACACCCATTGCCTGATGGGCGATAAAACGACGGCATGGCAATGCTGGTAAAGGTTGACTCGCCGAGGCAAAGCCCTCGGCCCAGCTAACGTGACGGAGCTGGTCGGCTAGTGATGTCGAAGTGTCCGGAGTAGGTTGACGAAGAGATGGCGAAGCCCCCGGTCTAGCCGAGATGTCGAAGCCTCGATGTCAGCCGATGAGTCGAAGTAGGTCGGCGTGATGGATACCAGCTTGAAGAAGCAATAGTGCGGCCCTGTCGATGTAGGTCGTGACGTGGTCGATGCCGGCTTGATGAAGCGACCGTGCGGCGATGCCGGTATGCCCGCTCCGTGTAATCCGTGGGGCGGCAATGTTGGTGATGATTTATCCTTCGCGATGCCGGGCTCTTGTTCGGCTTACCGAGATGATGATCCGAAGAAGTTGAGCTCGGCTCAATAAAGTGACGCCGTGTCTAGCGCAGGTCGGCAGCCGTGGAGTAATATTGCCGGACTGGTTTGACACCAGCATGATGTTGAAGATCATGTTCAAAAGATCTTAAAGTTAGTGGGATGTGTTCGGGAACAAAACACAATACCCCATACAAAACTTCCTTCAAAAGGGATGTCCGAAATCCTGTTCATAAAAAAGATGAACTCGGGTCGGATTCGTTTTCGCGCAGAAAACAGATCCGAAAAGTGATGCACTAATCGAAGGTTCCCGGAGTTTGGACGGTCGGATCGAGCCGAAATTTTGAGAGGTGGTAGATATAGGAATTCCGCAGCCGATCAACGGTTGGATCTTCCAAAGGACGTCCGAGCTAGAAGCTGGACACCACGCCCTAAACTCATCCAAATTCCCGTCCAGATTTGACAGGGCTCCGGTATATCGTGGATTGCCAGAGATTCCTCCATCGGAACTCGACGAAATTTTCCAGGGTTGTTGTAGACTCAATTCCGCACAATTCCACCAAAGCGATCGTCAAAGCGATACTCGAGGAGGTGGTGGTGGCAGATACGAGTTCGCTGTCCAGAAAAACAGCACGGTCGCTTGAGGGCAATGTTGACGTTGAGCCCCCGAGCTCCATAGATGATTCCTCCGTGATCTTGATAGAGATCGGAGTTGATGTTTGATGAAGGCCCTCGTCCGGACATGGTGATCTGAACACGGGGCGCAATTCTTGGTCGAACCAAGGTGACCAGTCGAGCTGGTGACAAGGATGCCGAAGTCGCAGTTGATCTGCAGGCGAGCCATCGATCCTTTTGTTGATCACACAGCGGAACTCTCAATGAAAGCATCAATGTCGGTGTCAAAATCGGCGGATCTCGGGTAGGGGGTCCCGAACTGTGCGTCAAGGCCGGATGGTAACAGGAGGCAGGGAACACTTTGTTTTACCCAGGTTCGGGCCCTCTTGATGGAGGTAATACCCTACTCCTGCTTGATTAATATTAATCATATGGGTAGTACAAGAGTAGATCTACCACGAGATCAAGGAGGCTAAACCCTAGAAGCTGTCCTGTGGTATGATTGTTGTATATATTGTATATCTATCGACTAGTCTGGCCTCGATTTATATAATGCACCGGAGGCCTAGGATAACAAGAGTCCTAGCCGAATACGCCGGTGGGGAGAAGTCCTTGTCTTGATCGCCAAGTCTTGTGGAATCTTTCTTGTATGCGGTAGCCGTCCGAACTGGCCCATGAGTATACGGCCACGGGTGTCCTCAGCCCAATCTAATAGATCGGGAGACGACGTGGTGAGTACCCCCTAGTCCAGGACACCGTCAGTTTACATAAAGAGGGAGAATGCAGGCAGCTGGGATTTTGGGCTGGAAAAAAAGCAAATATTAGAGACCTATTCTGCACAGCTCCAAAAGTCCTGAAACTTCACGGAAGACGTTTTCAGAAAATATAAAAAATACCGAGCGCAAGAAGTTCACCAGGGGGCCACACCTTGCCCACGAGGGTGGGGGCGCCCCCTACCTCGTGGGCCCCTGGTGGCCCTCCGATGACCATCTTCTGCTATATGAAGTCTTTCGATGAGGAAAAAAATCATAAGCCATCTTCTCGGACGAAACTCCGCTGCCATGAGGCGGAACCTTGGCGGAACCAATCTAGAGCTCTGGTGGAGCTGTTCTGTCGGGGAAACTTTCCTCCGGGAGGGGGAAATCATCGCCACCGTCATCACCAACACTCCTCTCATCGGGAGAGGGCAATCTCCATCAACATCTTGACCAGCACCATCTCCTCTCAAAACCCTAGTTCATCTCTTATATCCAATTCTTGTCTCCAAGTCCGGGATTACAACTTTATTCTTGTAGATACGTGTTGGGCCTCCAAGCGCAGAGTTTTGTAGGATAGTAGCAATTTTCCCTCAAGTGGATGACATAAGGTTTATCAATCCATGGGAGGCGTAGGATGAAGATAGTCTCTCTCAAACAACCCTACAACCTAATAACAAAGAGTCTCTTGTGTCCCCAACACACCAAATAAAATGGTAATTTGTATAGGTGCACTAGTTCGGCGAAGAGATGGTAATAAAAGTGTAGTAATGATAGTAGATATTAGTTTTTGTAATAGTAACAATAAAAAACAGCAAGGTAGCAAGTAACAAAAGTAAGCACAAATGGTATTGCAATGCTTGAAAATGAGGCTTGGGGTACGTACTTTCGTTAGTGCAACCTCTCAACAATGCTAATATAATTGGATCACATAATGATCCCTCAACATGCAATGAAGAATCACCCCAAAGTTCTTATCTAGCGGAGAACATAAGAATAAATTGTTTGTAGCTATTCTTTCCGATCAATCTATCAAGAGTTCGTACTAAAATAACACGAAAGAAAATTCAGATTTATAATACTCGATCCAACACAAAGAACCTCAAAGAGTTCCCCAAGATTTCTACTGGAGAAACAAAGACGAGAACGTGCATCAACCCCTATGCATAGATTACCCCAATATCACCTCGGGAATCCGTGAGTTGAGTGCCAAAACATATATCAAGTGAATCAAAATAATACCCCATTATCAGCACGGGTATTCATATGCAAGACATATATCAAGTGCTCTCAAATCCATAAAAGTATTCAATCCAATCAAACGAAATCTCAATGATAAAACTCAATTCATCACAACAAGATAGAGAGGGGAAAACACCATATAATCCAACTATATTAACAAAGCCCCCGATACATCAAGATCGTGCCATCAAAAACACGAGAGGGAGAGAGATTAAACACATCGCTACAGGTACAAACCCTCAGCCCCGAGGGTGGACTACTCCCTCCTCATCATGGAGACCATAGGGATGATGAAGATCGCCTTCGGTGATGATCTTCCCCTCCGGCGGGGTGCCGAAACGGGCTCCCGATTGATTTTTCGTGGCTATAGAGGCTTGCAGCGGCGGAACTTTCGATCTAGGGTTATTTTTGATGGCTTCTCTATTTATAGGATTTTTGGCGTCGGTTTCACGCGAAGATGGGCCTCGAGGTGAGCACAACCCACCGGGGCGCGCCTGGGCCCCCTGACGCGCCCCGGTGTCTTGTGCCCTACTCCTTCACCTTCTGGTTGCGAGGTGAGCACAACCCACCGGGGCGCGCCTGGGCCCCCTGACGCGCCCCGGTGTCTTGTGCCCTACTCCTTCACCTTCTGGTCGTTCCACGAAGGTTCGGGGTCTCTTTTGTTTCAAAAAAATCATCAAAAAGTTTCAGCTCATTTGGAGAACTTTCATTTCTGCACAAAAACAACACCACAGTAGTTCTGCTGAAAACAGCGCTAGTCCGGATTAGTTCCATGCAAACCATACTAAAACCATATAAAATTATTGTAAACATGGGATGAATAGTTCATAAATTATAGATACGTCGGATACGTATCAGCCGCCAGACGAGGTGAGAGCCAATGAAAGAGCAGAGGTCGTGAGTGGCTTGTGAGCGTCGAGTGTTTCTAGGTTTTACCAGCTTTGGTCACACGGGAGCCTGGTACAGGCCCAGTAGGCCCAATTAAATCTCAGACGCCCAAAACAACCACCAGAGCAGCGGCCTGATCAGTCTAGCTCTCGTTTGGATTGGAACGAAGCATTGATGTGGCATTATAATGTAATCGGACGACCAAAAGTGACTAAAAGTGACAATCCAACAGATCGGAACACTAATAGCCTCAGAGGGCGGGAAAAGTTCTTAGTTATAATGTATCTCAATTGAGATGCAATTTCACGAGTGTTCCGGTTCAGAGCAGCTTGAAATTTGAGGCAACATGGGTGAGGGCTCCACATTACTTGGAGATGGTGTTGGACAAGTGGGCGACCCTTAAAGAAGTCTCGCCATCTCTTAGAAATACATGGAATACGATGAACAGAATGTATAACTTTTTGCAAACCTGGAGTAGGAACTCTTCCGGGTCTATAAAAAAGGAGATTAAGAAGCTGGAGAAAAGATTGACTCCAATCCGGAGGCAATAATGGGTCAGACATTTCTCAATAGGAAAATAAATATTTAAAATAAGCTACGTGAAATGCTTGAAAGAGAAGAAATAATGACCCAAACACAGTCAAGAATACACTAGCTCAAGGAAGAGGACATAAATAATTATTTTTGCAAGTAAGAGCCTCAAAAAGGAGAAGAGTAAATAGAATCATTTTTTTACGAAAGATTGATGGCACAATTTGTGAAGACCATAAACGCATCCAAAGCTTGGTTCATGACTACTACTCCCTCCGTCCCAAAATTCTTGTCTTAGATTTGTCTAAATACGGATATATCAAGTCACGTTTTAGTATTAGGTACATCTGTATCTAGACAAATCTAAGACAATAATTTTGAGACGGATGGAGTACATTTAATCATCAACTGTACCTAAAACGTGACTTGATACATCCGTATTTAGACAAATCTAAGACAAGAATTTTGGGACGGAGGGAGTACATTTAATCATCAACTATACCGAATAGAGTTTCGTAGCGTAGTGGTAACGCGCCTTTCCCTCGGGTACTGCATCGCATGTTCGAATCGTTGCGCGCACGCGTAGTTTATTTTTGCTGGTTTTGAGTTTTTTCCACAAACGAGGCCATTTGTGTGATTAAATATAAACCGAGGGATTTTTCTGTGAAAGAAGATGCCACGTCAGCCTCTGAAGCCCGCTGTCAGTTTCCCCGTCAATACGTGTTTATACGTCATTTAGTCAGTTCTGCAACGCCTTGCCCGAAAAATTACCAAATTTGGTACCAATCTGCTTCCAATACCCCAATTGTAGTACTTCTGTACAATTAACTCTAACTTGGCACAGAAATAACAACTATTTATTGCAAATACTAATTAAGGGTATATGGGTTCAGGTATTACAACTCCTAGTGAGGCAAGATGGTGAACATGCTCGAGCCTCTATTACTAGCAGCGGAATAGCGCACAATGATGGACTCCACTCCAAAGGGACACTTTTGGGAAACATCCTAGTCCACGGGCTCGGGATCCTTGAGATACACATTCACGGCATCACCTACATCTGGCATGACACGCAAGGGGGGTACCTTGAATGTACTGCAAGCTTACAACAACCAAAAGCATCAAGACAAAACAATTACATGGCAATAATAGGTTATATTATGAGCAATTATTAAATGGGTGAAAGTAAATAATAAACATGATATTGTTAAACTTTTTGTAGTAATAACCCATCGTTTTAAGGTCACACGGACCATCTTATTTTTGACCATCTGATCAATCAATTTAATCTCGTGATGACCTCACGATCATGCCACAATCATCATCGACTTTCTGCCAAACTGTTACTTACTAAATTATAAAGATGAGTCCTTCCATCAGTATCAGTGGCGATCAGATAGTGTGACCTAGTATAAACTGTGTCCAATACCACAAACACTACTATTCGAATAGTTTCAAACACTATGAAGTGGTTGAACACTTTATCCACACTACAGACATACGTCAAAGAAAACTTGTCTACCTTATGACACTCTTACCGTATCACGACATACCCTTGTGTCATGTCCTGGGTGGCTCCTATGTCACCTTGTGGCTCAGTGATCCCAACTGGGGATCTGGATCCATATAAACTAAAGTGGGCTCACAATATTATCGCCGCCTACCTGATAAGGATAGCACGCACACATGACCTTCCCTCTGGTGATATGGATAACATGCAAAACATTAGACCAAGTTAGGACCTTCCCATAAAGGCAAATGTGGTTGCACTGATAAGTTCGGTTGAACGACATTATCTCTTGATAAACATATGAAGGAATTATGTCATCAAGTTTAGTTTAGTTAAAACAATTCCTTCCCTATTAATTTTATAAACATGATCATAGTCATAGTACTATCCAACTTACCATTCCAAAGAATATGATAACCATGTTATTTCTACTTTCAACCTATGTGAATTAACAAGTATTCTATATTGTCCCAGGATTATTTTAAATATGCACCTACTGGTCATATTAGACACCAAATTCAACATGGAAGTAGCAAACTAAAATGTTACCACATAATAGGCATGAATAAACCATTTTTGAATTATTCAAATTTAAGCCAAAATATTATTTTAAAACCATGGCACTGCATTGCCATCATGCAAATGGATGGTGTGGCTTTCCTTACTCCAAGTAGATATAGGAATTTTGATCTTCACCACCTAGCTATATGTCTCTGGAAATATTTTTAATAAATAAATGTATAAAGAAATTTATTTCTCCATAAATTCTAAACTGGTCACAAGAATCCAAGCATTTTTAAGCAGAAAAAAGAGCTTACAATAAAAATAGTGCAAAAAGTTTCAGCTCAATTGGACATGTTGTCAAAGTTAAAGATACATGATGTCAAAGTTGGGTCAACTTGGTAATTAAAAATGAATTAAAAATGATTTTCTAGAAATTCCATAGGTGCCGCGTCGAAGGCGTACTTTAGAAGTACATCTTCACTTAAATACCGATTCGGGAGAGCCCTGACTGGCTGATTAGTGAGGCCATTCGGCAGATTTAAATAGAGGGAGGGGGACAGCGGCGGGTGATGTTCACCGGCGTGGAAACCATGGTGGAGTGGGGTGACGACTCGGATGGATTGAGCAGTCGATGACGGGGGTCCCTGTACTCGCAGCTCGTTCGGAGTTGGCCGGAAGGCGCTGCGCCCTTCCTCTCCAGTAAGTTTAACATGTAAAAAATCGTGAACGAGGCGAATCAACCTGTGGTTGAGTTGGTTAGTTGGACAGTGCTATCCTCAACCCACTAGGGTTCAAATCCTGGTGCTCGCATTATTTCTGTATTTATTTCAAGATTTCCGGCGATGCGTTTTCAGTGGGAGGAGACGTTCCCGTCGACAATGAGGCGCCTACGATGACTTCGTAAATCTCAAGATGATATGTAGGGTGTGCGTGTGTGCGTTCATAGGATGAGTGTATGCGCGTGTATATGAGCGCTTGTGTCTGTACTGATGCTAAAAAAATCGTGAACAAGGGCCCCACCTATTCCCCACGCCATGTGTGGAGCCATAAGTGAGGATTGTTCATGTTTTAAAAAAAATTCTCAACATTTTCGAACACATTTTCAAATTTTAAAAAATAGAACAAAATTTTAAATCATGAAATAAATTTGAACTCTGAAATTTCAAGAAAAATACAAACAAATTTCGAGAAACATGATATTTTTTAATACTTTGACCTTTTTTGAAAATGTGAACAAATTTTGAAGTTTTGATTACTTTGGAAGCTGCGAACAAATTTGGTCAACGTGAACAAATTTTGGAATTTATGAACATTTTTGGAACATGCAAACAAATTTTGAAAAATGAGAACAAAAAATTTACGAACATGGTTTCTAAACATGATTTTATCCAGAACTCTGAACATTTTTTAAAACGGGAAAAAAATTTGAAATCACAAAAATTATTTGGAAAACATGAACAAAATTTTGAAACTTCAAAATTTTGGGAAAAACATGAACAAATTTCAAAATTCTAAACTTTCTGAAAAACTTGAACAATTGTTTAAAAAACCAATAAAATTTTTATTTCCGAAAAATGTAAAAAACAAAAAAAATTCGAAAGATGTTAAACATTTTTGAAATTTGCGACTAAGAAAAGGCAAACAAGAAAAATATGTACCTGAAAAGGAACAAATAACGAAAAAATGATTAAAGGAACAGAGAAAATGAAACTGAAAAAAAAAGAAATGAAACATAAAAACTAAAAGAAGAAAAATAAAAAAAATCACAAAACAAAACTACTAAACCGGTTTAAAAACAAAAATCGGTTCAGCGAAGCTTCTGGAACGTTCCCAAAACCGGCTGCCTCGCTATGGTATAGTGGGCCGGTCCAATTCTCGCGCTCGGGGGGATCGCTTGTAGGCATTTCCTAAACGGCGCCCGTAGCGCCCGTTATAGCCTTAACCGTACGGGGCGGACAACCCCTTTTTCCGCGCTGGGCCGGCCCACGTTACTTTCTTTTTCCTGTTTAAAGACGCAAAAAACACAGCAAATACGGGGTATCGAACACGCGATCTACTGGCTCGACGTTCTATGACACAACCAACCAGCCAACGGACTTCACGTGTGTACTTTTAGCGTTTCTCTTCTTATAATCTGTTTTGTTTTCTGGAATGCTTTTGTTTGGTTTTTTTCTTTCTTTCTTTTTGGAATGGTTTTTTTGCTAAACTTTTTTTTAAATACAAGAATTTCCTTCTCAAATTCGTGAACGTTTTTTGAATTCGATGAACTTTTTAAAATTTTAATGAATTTTTTCCAATTTGATGAACTATTTTTCAAATTCGATGAACTGTTTACAACTTTGATGGACTTTTTTCAAAACCGATGAACTTTTTTAAAATTCAATGAACTTTTTTCCAAAATCAGTGAATTTGTTTTTAGATTGTGAACTTTTTTTAAAAAATCGATGAACTTTTTACAAAGTTAGTGAACTTTTTTTTTCAAAATCTATGAACTACTTTCAAATTTGTGAACCTTTTTGAAAATCGATGAACTATTTTTCAAATTCGATGAACTTTTTAGGACTTTGATGAACTTTTTTTAAAAGGGAAAACTTCTAGAGTGGCAAAAACGATAATTTTTCATTTCACTTTTGCCACTCTTAGCTTTTGACAATGTATCACAATTGCCACTCTAAATTTTTTGCTTTTGCCACTGAATGGTAAAAGAGATATATTGTCAAAAATTAGGAGTGGAAAAAGTAAAATGTCAAATTCTAGAGTGGCATAAGCAAAGTGGGCAAAAACTAGAGTGGGAAAAACAGTGTTTTCCCTTTTTAGAACCGATGAACTTTTTTCAAATTCAATGAACTTTTTTCCAAAATCAGTGAACTTTTTTTAAAATTTTGAACTTTTTTAAAAAATCGATGAACTTTTTACAAAGTCAGTGAACTTTTTTTTTTCAAAATCTATGAACTATTTTCAAATTTGTGAACCTTTTTGAAAATCGATGAACTCTTTTTCACTTTTATGAACTTTTTGATTGCATGAACTTTTTTCTATTTCTGTGGACATTCAATTTAAAAAATAAAATCAAAAGGAATCGCATTTTTCTATATAGCGCGGAAATGGTTCAGTTCTTAAAAGTTTCGCGTTACAATCTTTCACGTGGGCGTAGTTGGTCTAGTAGTTAGCTAGCATGCACTACAGCTAGTTGGCTCGGCTCGAATCCTCCCAAGAGCGAGTTTTGGGTTGAATTTTTTGCGCCCTAAATATATTTTTGACAGTGCGCTGCGTGTTCATGGCCGGTCCACTAATATGCTGCAGTGGGCGCCCGGATCCTCAACCAGCGCATCAAGCGCCCGTTAGGAGCTCTCTGGGTTGTGCGAACCCTCGACAGTTTGACGGACTTAGCGTCAAATAGGATTTTTCCAAATACTGTAACTACGCAGTAGTTTATTTTTCGGCGGACTTTTTATTTCGGTTTTTCACTGTTTTGCATAAATTTTGGGTTTTCCATTTTCCACTTTCATTTAGTTTTATTTTTTCGCTGGTTTTTTTTCTGTCCTCAGTTTCCTGGTTTACTTTTTTTTTCAACACATCTCTAATTGTGATACACATTCTACATTTTATTTATACATCAAGAACATTTCGTATGCATGTAAAACATTTTTAAAGTACATGATTTACTTTTTTAAAATATATATTTTGATGTATACTTTTTTCCACACGAATTTGAAATTTTTATATACGTTTAACATTTTTCAAATGGATGGTTAACAATTATTTCAAAACATATTTTGAAAAAGAAATTGAATACATGTTGAACATTTTATAAATACACTTTGACATTTTTTTGAGTGTCACAAACATACTTTTGAAATGCAAGAACATTTTTTTAAATGTTACATCCATTTTTTAATGGCACAAATGGATATTTCTGAATTACACGAAGATTTTTTCCACATTGTATAACATTTTTCATAAGTTTCACGCACATTTGTTTGAAACAGGTGAACATTTTTGAAGTGACTCATATATTTTCTAATGGTGAACATATTTTCTAATAGTTGAGTGACTATTTTTACACTGCACAAATATTTTAAAAATGTTTGATGACCACTTTAAAAAAAGTATTTAAATTATTTTTCATAATATAGATATTTCATCTTTCTCAAAATATAAACAAAATTTAGAAAACACATGTGTGATGCCAGTGTGACGAAAGGTCATGGCTACTGGGCAGCCCGCTACTAGCTCCCTGCAGGCGACCTCAGCTTTTGTCTCGCTAAAGGCGAGCATCGACTTGCCCATGTAGCGTTCCCCTATGTGATTCGGGAGACATGGCGTTGAATAGAAAATGTCGTATTGGACTGCCTCAAACATCCAAAATATAAGTTGGCCAGTTTGTTGGCCGTTTAGACTTTTCTTTATTTATAAAAGTTGAATACATATAGGGAAAAGCAAACCTATGAAACTTCGCTGGTGCGGCTTTAGAATCAATAGGGAACATCAGAGGAATCCCAAAATAGAAAACAAGCCTTCCTAGTTTTATTTTTCGACGACAACATCTTTTTTGTGAAAGGCGACAATAGAAGCGCACACACTCATAAAACTGCAATTGTGACTAATAAAGGCTCGGTCCATAAGATCAACTTGCATAAGTCATTTGTCTTCTTTGGACCACATTGTGACAACTGGGTGAAAGAGCAAATAAGGAACAATCTGAGAGTTCAAGAGAGTCTCTACAAGCCAAGCCTTCATGGGTGGGGCGTTCTCCAATGAGAAGTTTCACTATTCTCTCTTGGAGGCTATGGAAGAATTAAACTGGTTGAATGACAGGCCGTTATCTAGAGAATGTAAAGAAGTACTTATGAAGTCAGTGGATCAAGCCATCCCAAGATATGTTATGAGATGCTTCTAACGTCCAGCCAAAATATGTGAGAACGTGTGTAGACCTATCTCCAATTCCCGGTGGGTAGTGGAAGATGGGAGGAAAATTTTCATTGGAGGTCTTGGGATTGGTTATCCACTCCCAAATATCTCGGAGAAATGGGAGTCGGGGACTTTGTGCTTTTTCACCAAGCCATGCTTGCAAGGCAATGCTGGAGGCCTTTAGTGAACCCCAATTCCTTATGCTTCAAGGTCTTGAAAGGAAGATATTTCCCACATGGAGATTTCTGGAGATAATGATGCCCAAGATCGGCTTCCTGCATATAGCGCGACATATTGTTCCATAAGAAACTCATTCACATGGGCTTATTGTGCAAATAGGAGATGCGCAGCAGCTACCTTTGGTTAAAGATAACTGGATTCCAAACTCATTTCCTAGCATGACATGTACAAATTTCATGGGGGAGGAGGATAAGATTGTCAACCGTGTGTTCTCCATTGATGGTAAATGTTAGTGAAATGTTTCCAGCAGACCTAGCTGCAAAGATCCTCAAGACCCCCCCCCCCCCCCCACCACCAACAAGTTTAGAAGGGTGCTCAGATTTTGCATCATGGACATACAATAATGCGGACACCAACATTGTGTGGTTTGTCATCTCAGATTTTGCTCAAAAATTAAGTTGAGAGAATATATATGATCATTAAAATTACATTGACTCATCATACCCTACATGAACCCTTGAGATGGCAAAATTATATGACAAGCAACCATTGAACTACCTACCCGGCCGAATGCATCATCTAGGACAAACACTATATAAAATAACCAAATAAAATGTTTGTACTCTTCATAAATAACACACACAACTTCCAAAACTCATCTTACTTTTTATATGTGACTTTTGGGGGGTAATTATGAACAGTGTGGATGCATGCATGCATGTGGCTGGTGCATATTGTTAACTAGATGACACCCCAAATGTTATATTTCAATGAGATTTTGTTCTACGAAACATGAATATTTGAATTAATAATGTAAAAACTGAAACAAAAAATATATATGATTTATTGTTTGATTATTGTATTGTTGTAAAATATATTTATTAAATAGAAAGGACAATCATTGGGAAACACATACTTAATTATCAAAATCAAAAGCTTAACAATTGCTTTGAAGGGTTTTCATAAGAACTTTGTAGGATTTTAATATCAAGAAATGTTCTATATGGAAGTTCCTTGTATCAATGCTCAACCATTTGGTAGATGCTTTCTCTTCGATATGCAAGCTTGAAGATGGTAGTGGATCTCTCTAACCATGGTTTCCGACACCTTCCTCCGGCTTTCCTCTTGGCAATGGTGTTGATTTGCATAAAAACACTTGGCTCGATTTGCTCAGGAATCTGTAGGGTCCCGATTTTAGTTTTGTTATTCATTTTTCTTTTCATATGGTTTGGGATAGTAGTCTTTTCTCATCCTCTAACAAATTCCTACGTGAGTGGCTTGTAACTCATATGGAATTGTGATAGTGGTCACATGGTAAATTTTAAAAGACGAAAGATGATCATTAGAAAAATTGTATTATACACTTTGCCTGTAAATACATGATTCTTTCCACCAAAACAATGTATGTTGACAGAAATTATATGATTGGTAAACTCATGTTGACCTGTCATACCCTCAATAAACCCTTGAGATTGTTGGGTTTCGTAGTAATTTCAAAAAATTTCCTACGCACACGCAAGATCATGTGATGCATAGCAACGAGGGGAGAGTATTGTCTACGTACCCAACGCAGACCGACTGCGGAAGCGATGACACGACGTAGAGGAAGTAGTCGTACGTCTTCTCGATCCAACCGATCAAGCACCGAAACTACGGCACCTCCGAGTTCGAGCACACGTTCAGCTCGATGACGATCCCCGGACTCCGATCCAGCAAAGTGTCGGGGAAGAGTTTCGTCAGCACGACGGCGTGGTGACGATCTTGATGAACTACAGCAGCAGGGCTTCGCCTAAACTCCGCTACAGTATTATTGAGGAATATGGTGGCAGGGGGCACCGCACACGGCTAAGGAATCGATCACGTGGATCAACTTGTGTCAACTTGTGTCAACTTGTGTGTCTTTGGGGTGCCTCTACCTCAGTATATAAAGGAGCCAAGGGGTGAGGGGGCGCCGGCCAAGAGAGAGAGGCGCAGGAGGAGTCCTACTCCTACCGGGAGTAGGACTCCCCCCCCAATCCTATTCCAACTAGGATTCCCAAGGGGGAAAGAGGGAGAGGGGTGGCCGGCCACCTCTCCTAGTCCTAATAGGACTAGGGGAAGGGGGGGGAGGCGCGCAGCCCCCTTGGGCTGCCCCTTTCTCCTTTCCACTAAGGCCCATGATGGCCCATATGGCTCCGGGGGGTTCCGGTAACCTCCCGGTAACCCGGTAAAATCCCGATTTCACCCGGAACACTTCCGATGTCCAAACATAGGCTTCCAATATATCAATCTTTATGTCTCGACCATTTCGAGACTCCTCGTCATGTCCGTGATCACATCCGGGACTCCGAACAACCTTCGGTACATCAAAATGCATAAACTCATAATATAACTGTCATCGTAACCTTAAGCGTGCGGACCCTACGGGTTCGAGAACAATGTAGACATGACCGAGACACGTCTCCGGTCAATAACCAATAGCGGGACCTGGATGCCCATATTGGCTCCTACATATTCTACGAAGATCTTTATCGGTCAGACCGCATAACAACATACGTTGTTCCCTTTGTCATCGGTATGTTACTTGCCCGAGATTCGATCGTCGGTATCCAATACCTAGTTCAATCTCGTTACCGGCAAGTCTCTTTACTCGTTCCGTAATACATCATCTCACAACTAACATATTAGTTGTAATGCTTGCAAGGCTTATGTGATGTGTATTACCGAGAGGGCCCAGAGATACCTCTCCGACAATCGGAGTGACAAATCCTAATCTCGAAATACGCCAACTCAACATCGACCATTGGAGACACCTGTAGTACTCCTTTATAATCACCCAGTTACGTTGTGACGTTTGGTAGTACCCAAAGTGTTCCTCCGGCAAACGGGAGTTGCATAATCTCATAGTCATAGGAACATGTATAAGTCATGAAGAAAGCAATAGCAACATACTAAACGATCGTGTGCTAAGCTAATGGAATGGGTCATGTCAATCAGATCATTCAACTAATGATGTGACCTCGTTAATCAAATAACAACTCATTGTTCATGGTTAGGAAACATAACCATCTTTGATTAACGAGCTAGTCAAGTAGAGGCATACTAGTGACACTTTGTTTGTCTATGTATTCACACATGTATTATGTTTCTGGTTAATACAATTCTAGCATGAATAATAAACATTTATCATGAAATAAGGAAATAAATAATAACTTTATTATTGCCTCTAGGGCATATTTCCTTCAGTCTCCCACTTGCACTAGAGTCAATAATCTAGTTCACATCGCCATGTGATTTAATAGCAATAGTTCACATCACCATGTGATTAACACCCATAGTTCACATCGATATGTGATCAACACCCAAAGGGTTTACTAGAGTCAGTAATCTAGTTCACATCGCTATGTGATTAACACCCAAAGAGTACTAAGGTGTGATCATGTTTTGCTTGTGAGATAATTTTAGTCAACGGGTCTGTCACATACAGATCTGTAAGTATTTTGCGAATTTCTATGTCAACAATGCTCTGCACGGAGCTATTCTAGCTAATTGCTCCCACTTTCAATATGTATCCAGATTGAGACTTAGAATCATCTGGATCAGTGTCAAAAACTTGCATCGACGTAACCCTTTACGACGAACCTTTTTGTCACGTCCATAATCGAGAAACATATCCTTATTCCACTAAGGATAATTTTGACCGCTGTCCAGTGATCTACTCCTAGATCACTATTGTACTCCCTTGCCAAGCTCAGTGGTAGGGCATACAATAGATCTGGTATACAGCATGGCATATTTTATAGAACCTAAGACTGAGGCATAGGGAATGACTTTCATTCTCTTTCTATCTTCTGTCGTGGTCAGGCTTTGAGTTTTACTCAACTTCACACCTTGTAACACAGGCAAGAAACCTTTTTCTTTGACTGTTCCATTTTGAACTACTTCAAAATCTTGTCAAGGTATGTACTCATTGAAAACTTATCAAGTGTCTTGATCTATCTCTATGGATCTTGATACTTAATATGTAAGCAGCTTCACCGAGGTCTTTCTTTGAAAAACTCCTTTCAAACACCCCTTTATGCTTTGCAGAATAATTCTACATTATTTCCGATCAACAATATGTCATTCACATATACTTATCAGAAATGTTGTAGTGCTCCCACTCACTTTCTTGTAAATACAGGCTTCACCGCAAGTCTGTATAAAACCATATGCTTTGATAAACTCATCAAAGCGTATATTCCAACTCCGAGATGCTTGCACCAGTCCACAGATGGATCGCTGGAGCTTGCATATTTTGTTAGCACCTTTAGGATTGACAAAACCTTCTGGTTGTATCATATACAACTCTTCTTTAATAAATCCATTAAGGAATGCAGTTTTGTTTATCCATTTGCCGGATTTCATAAAATGCGGCAATTGCTAACATGATTCCGACAGACTTAAGCATAGATACGAGTGAGAAACTCTCATCGTAGTCAACGCCTTGAACTTGCCGAAAACCTTTTTGCGACAAGTCGAGCTTTGTAGACAGTAACATTACCATCAGCGTCAGTCTTCTTCTTAAAGATCCATTTATTCTCAATTGCTTGCCGATCATCGGGCAAGTCAACCAAAGTCCATACTTTGTTCTCATACATGGATCCCATCTCAGATTTCATGGCTTCAAGCCACTTTGCGGAATCTAGGCTCACCATCGCTTCTTCATAGTTCGTAGGTTCATCATGATCTAGTAGCATGACTTCCAGAAAAGGATTATCGTACCATTCTGGCGCGGATCTTACTCTGGTTGATCTATGAGGTTCAGTAGTATCTTGTTCTGAAGTTTCATGATCATCATCATTGGCTTCCTCACTAACTGGTGTAGGTGTCACAGAAACAGTTTTCTGTGATGAACTACTTTCCAGTAAGGGAGCAGGTACAGTTACCTCGTCAAGTTCTACTTTCCTCCCACTCACTTCTTTCGAGAGAAACTCTTTCTCTAGAAATGATCCATTCTTAGCAACGAATGTCTTGCCTTCGGATCTGTGATAGAAGGTGTACCCAACAGTATCCTTTGGGTATCATATGAAGACATATTTCTCCGATTTGGGTTCGAGCTTATCAGGTTGAAGCCTTTTCACATAAGCATCGCAGCCCCAAACTTTAAGAAACGACAACTTTGGTTTCTTGCCAAACCACAGTTCATAAGGCGTCGTCTCAACGGATTTTGATGGTGCCCTATTTAACGTGAATGCAGCTGTCTTTAATGCATAACCCCAAAACGATAGTGGTAAATCGGTAAGAAACATCATAGGTTGCACCATATCCAATAAAGTACAATTATGACGTTCGGACACACCATTGTGGTGTTCCAGGTGGCATGAGTAGTGAAACTATTTCACATTGTTTTTTAACTGAAGGCCAAACTCGTAACTCAAATACTCTTCTCTACGATCAGATCGTAGAAACTTTATTTTCTTGTTACGATGATTTTTCACTTCACTCTGAAATTCTTTGAACTTTTCAAATGTTTCAGACTTGTGTTTCATTAAGTAGATATACTCATATCTGCTCAAATCATCTGTGAAGATCAGAAAATAATGATACTTGCCACGAGCATCAACACTCATTGGATTGCATACATCGGTATGTATTATTTCCAATAAGTCAGTAGCACGTTCCATTGTTCTGGAGAACGGAGTTTTAGTCATCTTGCCCAAAAGGCACGGTTCGCAAGCATCAAATGATTCATAACCAAGTGATTCCGAAAATCCATCTTTATGGAGTATCTTCATGCGCTTTACACCGATATGACCCAAACGGCAGTGCCACAAATAAGTTGTACTATCATTATTAACTTTGCATCTTTTGGTTTCAATATTATGAATATGTGTATCACTACGATCGAGATCTAATGAACCATTTTTCATTGGGTGTGTAACCATATAAGGTTTTATTCATGTAAACAGAACAACAGTTTATTCTCTTACTTAAATGAATAACCGTATTGCAATAAACATGATCAAATCATATTCATGCTCAACGCCAACACCAAATAACACTTATTTAGTTTCAACACTAATCCCGAAAGTATAGGGAGTGTGCGATGATGATCATATTAATCTTGGAACTACTTCCAACACTCATCGTCACTTCCCCTTCAACTAGTCTTTGTTTATTCTGCAACTCCCGTTTTGAGTTACTAATCTTAGCAACTGAACTAGTACCTAATACTAAGGGGTTTGCTATAAACACTAGTAAAGTACACATCAATAACATGTATATCAAATATACTTATGTTCACTTTGCCATCCTTCTTTATCCGCCAATCACTTGGGGTAGTTCCGCTTCCAGTGACCAATCCCTTTGTAGTAGAAGCACTTAGTCTCAGGCTTAGGACCAGACTTGGGCTTCTTCACTTGAGCAGCAACTCGCTTGCCGTTCTTCTTGAAGTTCCCCTTCTTCCCTTTGCCCTTTTCTTGAAACTAGTGGTCTTGTCTACCATCAACACTTGATGTTTTTCTTGATTTCTACCTTCGTCGATTTTAGCATCACGAAAAGCTCGGGAATTGTTTACGTCATCCCTTGCATTATAGTTCATCACGAAGTTCTACTAACTTGGTGGTGGTGACTAGAGAATTCTGTCAATCACTATCTTCTCTGGAAGATTATCTCCCACTTGATTCAAGCGATTGAAGTACCCAGACAATCTAAGTACATGCTCACTAGTTGAGCGATTCTCCTCCATCTTTTAGCTATAGAACTTATTGGAGACTTCATATCTCTCAATTCGGGTATTTGCTTGAAATATTAACTTCAACTCCAGGAACATCTCATATGGTCCATGACGTTCAAAACGTCTTTGAAGTCCCGATTCTAAGCCGTTTAAGCATGGTGCACTAAACTATCAAGTAGTCATCATATTGAGCTAGCCAAACGTTCATAACGTCTGCATCTGCTCCTGCAATAGGTCTGTCACCTAGCGGTGCATCAAGGACATAATTCTTCTGTGCAGCAATGAGGATAAACCTCAGATCACGGATCCAATCCGCATCATTGCTACTAACATTTTTCAACACAATTTTTCTCTAGGAACATATCAAAATAAACACAGGGAAGCAACAACGCGAGCTATTGATCTACAACATAATTTGCAAAATACTATCAGGACTAAGTTCATGATAAATTAAAGTTCAATTAATCATATTACTTAAAGAACTCCCACTTAGATAGACATCCCTCTAATCCTCTAAGTGATTACGTTATCCAAATCAACTAAACCATGTCCGATCATCACGTGAGATGGAGTAGTTTCATCGGTGAACATCATTATGTTGATCATATCTACTATATGATTCACGCTCGACCTTTCAGTCTCCGTGTTCTGAGGCCATATCTGCATATGCTAGGCTCGTCAAGTTTAACCTGAGTATTCTGCGTGTGCAAAACTGGCTTGCACCCGTTGTAGATGGACGTAGAGCTTATCACACCCGATCATCACGTGGTGTCTGGGCACGACGAACTTTGGCAACGGTGCATACTCAGGGAGAACACTTCTTGATAATTTAGTGAGAGATCATCTTATAATGCTACCGTCAATCAAAGCAAGATAAGATGCATAAAAAGATAAACATCACATGCAATCAATATAAGTGATATGATATGGTCATCATCATCTTGTGCTTGTGATCTCCATCTCCGAAGCACCGTCATGATCACCATCGTCACCGGACGCGACACCTTGATCTCCATCGTAGCATCGTTGTCGTCTCGCCAATCTTATGCTTCCACGACTATCACTACCGTTTAGTAATAAAGTAAAGCATTACATCGCGATTGCATTGCATACAATAAAGCGACAACCATATGGCTCCTGCCAGTTGCCGATAACTCGGTTACAAAACATGATCATCTCATACAATAAAATTCAGCATCATGCCTTGACCATATCACATCACAACATGCCCTGCAAAAACAAGTTAGACGTCCTCTACTTTGTTGTTGCATGTTTTACGTGGCTGCTACGGGCTTAAGTAAGAACCAATCTCACCTACGCATCAAAACCACAACGATAGTTTGTCAAATAGACTCCGTTTTAACCTTCGCAAGGACCGGGCATAGCCATACTTGGTTCAACTAAAGTTGGAGAGACAGTCGCCCGCAAGCCATCTCTGTGCAAAGCACGTCGAGGGAACCGGTCTCGCGTAAGCGTACGCGTAAGGTTGGTCTGGGTCGTCTCGTCCAACAATACCGCCGAACCAAAGTATGACATGCTGGTAGGCAGTATGACTTGTATCGTCCACAACTCACTTGTGTTCTACTCGTGCATATAACATCAACATCAAAAACCTAGGCTCTGATACCACTGTTGGGTTTCGTAGTAATTTCAAAAAATTTCCTACGCACACGCAAGATTATGTGATGCATAGCAACGAGGGGAGAGTATTGTCTACGTACCCAACGCAGACCGACTGCGGAAGCGATGACACGACGTAGAGGAAGTAGTCGTACGTCTTCTCGATCCAACCGATCAAGCACCGAAACTACGGCACCTCCGAGTTCGAGCACACGTTCAGCTCGATGACGATCCCCGGACTCCGATCCAGCAAAGTGTCGGGGAAGAGTTTCGTCAGCACGACGGCGTGGTGACGATCTTGATGAACTACAGCAGCAGGGCTTCGCCTAAACTCCGCTACAGTATTATCGAGGAATATGGTGGCAGGGGGCACCGCACACGGCTAAGGAATCGATCACGTGGATCAACTTGTGTCAACTTGTGTCAACTTGTGTGTCTTTGGGGTGCCTCTACCTCAGTATATAAAGGAGCCAACGGGGAAGGGGGCGCCGGCCAAGAGAGAGAGAGGCGCAGGAGGAGTCCTACTCCTACCGGGAGTAGGACTCCCCCCCCCCCCCAATCCTATTCCAACTAGGATTCCCAAGGGGGAAAGAGGGAGAGGGGTGGCCGGCCACCTCTCCTAGTCCTAATAGGACTAGGGGAAGGGGGGAGGCGCGCAGCCCCCTTGGGCTGCCCCTTTCTCCTTTCCACTAAGGCCCATGATGGCCCATATGGCTCCGGGGGGTTCCGGTAACCTCCCGGTAACCCGGTAAAATCCCGATTTCACCCGGAACACTTCCGATGTCCAAACATAGGCTTCCAATATATCAATCTTTATGTCTCGACCATTTCGAGACTCCTCGTCATGTCCGTGATCACATCCGGGACTCCGAACAACCTTCGGTACATCAAAATGCATAAACTCATAATATAACTGTCATCGTAACCTTAAGCGTGCGGACCCTACGGGTTCGAGAACAATGTAGACATGACCGAGACACGTCTCCGGTCAATAACCAATAGCGGGACCTGGATGCCCATATTGGCTCCTACATATTCTACGAAGATCTTTATCGGTCAGACCGCATAACAACATACGTTGTTCCCTTTGTCATCGGTATGTTACTTGCCCGAGATTCGATCGTCGGTATCCAATACCTAGTTCAATCTTGTTACCGGCAAGTCTCTTTACTCGTTCCGTAATACATCATCTCACAACTAACATATTAGTTGTAATGCTTGCAAGGCTTATGTGATGTGTATTACCGAGAGGGCCCAGAGATACCTCTCCGACAATCGGAGTGACAAATCCTAATCTCGAAATACGCCAACTCAACATCGACCATTGGAGACACCTGTAGTACTCCTTTATAATCACCCAGTTACGTTGTGACGTTTGGTAGTACCCAAAGTGTTCCTCCGGCAAACGGGAGTTGCATAATCTCATAGTCATAGGAACATGTATAAGTCATGAAGAAAGCAATAGCAACATACTAAACGATCGTGTGCTAAGCTAATGGAATGGGTCATGTCAATCAGATCATTCAACTAATGATGTGACCTCGTTAATCAAATAACAACTCATTGTTCATGGTTAGGAAACATAACCATCTTTGATTAACGAGCTAGTCAAGTAGAGGCATACTAGTGACACTTTGTTTGTCTATGTATTCACACATGTATTATGTTTCCGGTTAATACAATTCTAGCATGAATAATAAACATTTATCATGAAATAAGGAAATAAATAATAACTTTATTATTGCCTCTAGGGCATATTTCCTTCAGAGATTGCCACAAATGTATGAAAATCAACCATTGAACTACCTACCCAAATGCATCATCTGGGATAAACATTGCTAGTGTTAAGTACTATCTAGCAATGCTAAAAGAAGAATGCAAACGATCCTCTAAGACTATTCTTCTGTGCCACTCGATTGGGGTATTCGACAAACATGCAAAAACTCTTTACACTTTGATGGTCTGGACTTTTTTTACTAAATTAATTTAATTGTAATCTCTATGATCATACAACATAGATGAGCTTCTTGATTTTCTTTGTGGTTTTACTAACTAGTGTATTCACTCACAAAGCATAATAGTTATCTATTCGTACATGCATTGCAAACCATTTTGATAGACACTCACAGAAGTTCATCAGATTCTCGCGCGACGCGCACATAACCATGAATTCAATAAAATATAGGAACTTCACGTGCCTTCTCGGTTGACTAGGGACATTGTAAAACAAATTTCTCCTTCGCTTCGTAAGCTAATGAGCCTCATTAGACATTGCTTTCACCTTCGCCGTTGGTAATAGGCTAATATCACATTTTGACATCTATTATATTTTAATTTTGCCTTTTGTGGGTTTTGTGCATCTTATTATGCAAATGTGAACATGAAAAACTATTTTTAGTTAGTTGTGTCATCATGATATGATTTTTTGAGACAACAAAAGCTCTCTTTACAAGAAGAAGTTAACTAGCCAGATACTATTCACCACCATGTGTCCAGAGTACTAATCGTTCAATGGTGATAAGTCCTCTTTTTAACTCAAGTGAAAAGTACACGTGACCAAGAGCATGGAAATATTGGCTTGAAGCTAGCTACCTAAATGCACGGCAGTGAATGAACCACACTCATGTGAACATCACGTGTCCACCATAGACGCATGTATAAAAATGATGTGAGCCAACCATCAGCCAAATGCATTGGAGGAACTAACTGCGCATGTTCATCTATATAGGTCAGCGTGGACATTGTAAACCATGATCTCCTCTAGCAAACAAAAAGATGGACTGCTCAATTACAATATTCACATAGCACAGACATTCGTCCGATGAGTTGCTAGGGATTATGAGGTATCTGAAATTAAAGTCGAACTTGTGGTCTTTTGTCAAGCTGCATAGTTGACATTATGGCCTTGCGTAGATTAGAAATGATCACTAGCCACTAGGATCACAGAAA
This sequence comes from Triticum aestivum, assembly GCF_018294505.1. Taxonomy (NCBI): domain Eukaryota; kingdom Viridiplantae; phylum Streptophyta; class Magnoliopsida; order Poales; family Poaceae; genus Triticum; species Triticum aestivum. Next base: position 716,184,152 of record NC_057800.1, read on the forward strand.
TGTCTGCATTCTCGTCTACTCGTGCAACTATTGGGTCACAAGACTCAACTGTGGTGACTTGAAGGTCCACGAGGAGAAGGGCACCTTCTTTCCTCTTCCAGCAGAACCGTGCTCTCTTATCTGTCCTCGCATGGTGGGGCCACTGGTTCAATTGACCGCCTTTTCCTGTGCCGCGGCGCACATAGAAATAACGTAGATGTGATTTTACTAGAAGTCTAGAAGGGCCATAAACTTATGAGCCGACTGATTGACTAACTCACTGATTGAAAAGTTGATCCATGGCCGGTGATAAGTGAGAACTGAAAATTTTCTTGTCATGGAAAGAATGCGAGTACCGCATGCTATTTATTTTCACGAGTACGGCATGCTACTTCATGCCGAATTTTGTTTCGATCCACAAATTCAGTTCTTTGGTCTTAACTCTCTTGTAGTACAATCCAACTGTCATGTTAACGGAAGAAACTGTTGGCTTTTCTGAACTTCCATAAAATTCCCACGGAGGCTTCAGAGAAGAAATAACCCAGAAGAGTGGACGTAACACGGTCATGTAGAGTTGGACACTCTGACACTGTTAATTACTGCTTTAGAGGGACACTTGTTTGTCGGAAAAACTTGCTCCTCCAATTAGTGCACGGTGAAGTATAGGGTCTAGGCTTTGTTCCCTACTAGCAAAGCCCACACAGCGGCACGCCGCGCCCATCGATACCGTGTCTCCATACGGATTGTGTTTACTGTTTACAATAAGTGTTACTAATTTAAGATAGGAGAACCCTATATGCCTAAAAATATGGATGAAGGAAGATAACCTGGAAAGAGACATGTGTATTGCCATCATGCATGCTGCATGTGGATAAACTGGGGAATGCATGTTTGTACATCTCTGATGAGGCTCATTTATTCTTGCTGTATGTGGCGCACACCTTTGTATTCTGGATCGGTCACTACATGCATGCATTTTACAGGCTGGCTCACTAAAATCATTAGATTGCGTACTATATAACACACCACCCATCATCTATAGTCGTAAGATAACTTTTTTGTAGACTACATTTCTTGTCTCGGAAGCTGGACATCCATGATCATCCTCAATCAGGAACTTGAGACCACTACGCGAAATAACGCGTGATACTGCAACATACAGTTGCCCGTGCGAAAATACAGGCTCTCGTAAATACACGCACATCTTAGATAATGTTTGTCCCTGGCTCTTATTGATTGTCATTGCATAACACATCCTTATTGGAAATTGACACCGTCGTAGTGTGAATGGCCACTTAGACCCTGCTGAATTCAGAACTATACATGGAACGCACACGCGCTGCCCTTTATTAGAACCAGTGATGATTTCTCCCTCTAAAACCCTGTCACCCAATCGGGTAATAATCAAACGTGTTCCATTGCATAAACCAAATGATTGATTAATATTTCTGAGCGGCATAACAGGAACACCTGTTGGGGAACGTAGCAGAATTTTAAAATTTTCTACGCATCACCAAGATCAACCTATGGAGTCATCTAGCAACGAGGGAGAAAGGAGTGCATCTACATACCCTTGTAGATCACACGCGGAAGAGTTTAAGAGAACGGGGTTGATGGAGTGGTACTCGTCGTGATCCAAATCACCGATGACCTAGCGCCGAACGGACGGCGCCTCCGCGTTCAACACACGTACGGTTGGGAAGACGTCTCCTCCAACTTGATCCAGCAAGGGGGAAGGAGAGGTTGATGAAGATCCAGTAGCACGACGGCGTGGTGGTGGAAGCAACGGTGATCTCGGCAGGGCTTCGCCAAGCACAGGGAGAGGGAGGAGTGTCACGGGAGGGAGAGGGAGAGGCCAGGGGCTAGGGTGCGGCCGCCCTCCCTCCCCCCACTATATATAGGGTCCCTAGGGAGGGGCGCCGGACCTAGGAGATCCAATCTCCAAGGGGGGCGGCGGCCAAGGGGTGGGCTTGCCCCCCAAGCCAAGTGGGGCGCCCCCCACCCCTAGGGTTTCCAACCCTAGGCGCAGGGGGAGGCCCAAGGGGGGCGCACCAGCCCACTACGGGATGGTTCCCCTCCCACTTCAGCCCATGGGGCCCTCCGGGATAGGTGGCCCTACCCGGTGGACCCCCGGGACCCTTCCGGTGGTCCCGGTACAATACCGAGTACCCCCGAAACTTTCCCGATGGCCGAAACTTGACTTCCTATATATAAATCTTCACCTCCAGACCATTTCGGAACTCCTCGTGATGTCCAGAATCTCATCCGGGACTCCGAACAACTTTCGGGTTACCGTATACTAATATCTCAACAACCCTAGCGTCACCGAACCTTACGTGTGTAGACCCTACGGGTTCGGGAGACACGCAGACATGACCGAGACGACTCTCCGGTCAATAACCAACAACAGGATCTGGATACCCATGTTGGCTCCCACATGCTCCTCGATGATCTCATCGGATGAACCACGATGTCGAGGATTCAATCAATTCGTATACAATTCCCTTTGTCAATCGGTACGTTACTTGCCCGAGACTCGATCGTCGATATCCCAATACCTTGTTCAATCTCGTTACCGGCAAGTCACTTTACTCATACCGTAATGCATGATCCCGTGATCAACCACTTGGTCACATTGAGCTCATTATGATGATGCATTACCGAGTGGGCCCAGAGATACCTCTCCGTCATACGGAGTGACAAATCCCAGTCTCGATTCGTGCCAACCCAACAGACACTTTCGGAGATACCTGTAGTGTACCTTTATAGTCACCCAGTTACGTTGTGACGTTTGGCACACCCAAAGCACTCCTACGGTATCCGGGAGTTGCACAATCTCATGGTCTAAGGAAATGATACTTGACATTCGGAAAAGCTATAGCAAACGAACTACACGATCTTTGAGCTATGCTTAGGATTGGGTCTTGTCCATCACATCATTCTCCTAATGATGTGATCCCGTTATCAATGACATCCAATGTCCATAGTCAGGAAACCATGACTATCTTTTGATCAACGAGCTAGTCAACTAGAGGCTCACTAGGGACGTGTTGTGGTCTATGTATTCACACATGTATTACGATTTCCGGATAACACAATTATAGCATGAACAATAGACAATTATCATGAACAAAGAAATATAATAATAACCATTTTATTATTGCCTCTAGGGCATATTTCCAACAGTCTCCCACTTGCACTAGAGTCAATAGTCTAGTTACATTGTGATGAATCGAACACCCATGCAGTTCTGGTGTTGATCATGTTTTGCTCTAGGGAGAGGTTTAGTCAACGGATCTGCCACATTCAGGTCCGTATGTACTTTACAAATATCTATGTCTCCATTTTGAACACTTTCACGAATGGAGTTGAAGCGACGCTTGATATGCCTGGTCTTCCTGTGAAACCTGGGCTCCTTGGCAAGGGCAATAGCTCCAGTGTTGTCACAGAAGAGAGTCATCGGGCCCGACGCATTGGGTATGACTCCTAGGTCGGTAATGAACTCCTTCACCCAGATTGCCTCTTGTGCTGCCTCCGAGGCTGCCATGTACTCCGCTTCACATGTAGATCCCGCCACAACGCTTTGCTTGCAACTGCACCAACTTACTGCCCCACCATTCAAAATATACACGTATCCGGTTTGTGACTTAGAGTCATCCAGATCTGTGTCGAAGCTAGCATCGACGTAACCCTTTACGACGAGCTCTTCGTCACCTCCATAAACGAGAAACATATCCTTAGTCCTCTTCAGGTACTTCAGGATATTCTTGACCGCTGTCCAGTGTTCCATGCCGGGATTACTTTGGTACCTTCCTACCAAACTTACGGCAAGGTTTACATCAGGTCTGGTACACAACATAGCATACATGATAGACCCTATGGTCGAGGCATAGGGGACGACACTCATCTTTTCTCTATCTTCTGCCGTGGTCGGGCATTGAGCCGTGCTCAATCTCGTACCTTGCAATACAGGCAAGAACCCCTTCTTTGACTGATCCATTTTGAACTTCTTCAATATCTTGTCAAGGTACGTACTCTGTGAAAGACCAATGAGGCGTCTCGATCTATCTCTATAGATCTTGATGCCTAATATATAAGCAGCTTCTCCAAGATCCTTCATTGAAAAACACTTGTTCAAGTAGGCCTTTATGCTTTCCAAGAATTCTATATCATTTCCCATCAACAGTATGTCATCCACATACAATATGAGAAATGCTACAGAGCTCCCACTCACTTTCTTGTAAATGCAGGCTTCTCCATAAGTCTGCGTAAACCCAAACGCTTTGATCATCTCATCAAAACGAATGTTCCAACTCCGAGATGCTTGCACCAGCCCATAAATCGAGCGTTGGAGCTTGCACACCTTGTCAGCATTCTTAGGATCGACAAAACCTTCCGGCTGCATCATATACAATTCTTCCTTAAGGAAACCATTAAGGAATGCCGTTTTGACGTCCATTTGCCATATCTCATAATCATAGAATGCGGCAATTGCTAACATGATTCGGACGGACTTCAGCTTCGCTACGGGTGAGAAAGTCTCATCGTAGTCAACCCCTTGAACTTGTCGATAACCCTTAGCGACAAGCCGAGCTTTATAGATGGTTACGTTACCATCCGCGTCTGTCTTCTTCTTAAAGATCCATTTATTTTCTATGGCTCGCCGATCATCGGGCAAGTCAGTCAAAGTCCATACTTCGTTTTCATACATGGATCCTATCTCGGATTTCATGGCTTCCAGCCATTTGTCGGAATCTGGGCCCGCCATCGCTTCTTCATAGTTCGAAGGTTCACCGTTGTCTAACAACATGATTTCCAAGACAGGGTTGCCGTACCACTCTGGTGCGGAACGTGTTCTTGTGGACCTACGAAGTTCAGTAGCAACTTGATCTGAAGTTTCATGATCATCATCATTAACTTCCTCTCTAGTCGGTGCAGGCACCTCAGGAACATTTCCTGAGCTGCGCCACTCTCCGGTTCAAGAGGTAATACTTCATCAAGTTCTACTTTCCTCCCACTTATTTCTTTCGAGAGAAACTCTTTCTCTAGAAAGGATCCATTCTTGGCAACAAAGATCTTGCCTTCGGATCTGAGGTAGAAGGTATACCCAATAGTTTCTTTAGGGTATCCTATGAAGACGCATTTTTCCGATTTGGGTTCGAGCTTTTCAGGTTGAAGTTTCTTGACATAAGCATCGCATCCCCAAACTTTTAGAAACGACAGCTTAGGTTTCTTCCCAAACAATAATTCATACGGTGTCGTCTCAACGGATTTCGACGGAGCCCTATTTAAAGTGAATGCGGCAGTCTCTAAAGCATAGCCCCAAAATGACAGCGGTAAATCGGTAAGAGACATCATAGATCGCACCATATCCAATAGAGTGCGATTACGACGTTCGGACACACCATTACGCTGAGGTGTTCCAGGCGGCGTGAGTTGTGAAACTATTCCACATTTCCTTAAGTGTGTGCCAAATTCGTGACTCAAGTATTCTCCCCCACGATCTGATCGCAAGAACTTGATTTTCTTGTCACGTTGATTCTCAACCTCACTCTGAAATTCCTTGAACTTTTCAAAGGTCTCAGACTTGTGTTTCATTAAGTAGACATACCCATATCTACTCAAGTCGTCAGTGAGGGTGAGAACATAACGATAGCCACCGCGAGCCTCAACACTCATTGGACCGCACACATCAGTATGTATGATTTCCAATAAGTTGGTTGCTCGCTCCATTGTTCCTGAGAACAGAGTCTTGGTCATTTTACCCATGAGGCATGGTTCGCACGTGTCAAATGATTCGTAATCAAGAGACTCCAAAAGTCCATCTGCATGGAGCTTCTTCATGCGTTTGACACCTATGTGACCAAGGCGGCAGTGCCACAAGTATGTGGGACTATCATTATCAACCTTACATCTTTTGGTATTCACACTATGAATATGTGTAACATTACGCTCGAGATTCATTAAGAATAAACCATTCACCAGCGGAGCATGACCATAAAACATATCTCTCATATAAATAGAACAACCATTATTCTCGGATTTAAATGAGTAGCCATCTCGAATTAAACGAGATCCTGATACAATGTTCATGCTCAAAGCTGGCACTAAATAACAATTATTGAGGTTTAAAACTAATCCCGTAGGTAAATGTAGAGGTAGCGTGCCGACGGCGATCACATCGACCTTGGAACCATTCCCGACGCGCATCGTCACCTCGTCCTTCGCCAGTCTCCGCTTATTCCGCAGCTCCTGCTTTGAGTTACAAATGTGAGCAACCGCACCGGTATCAAATACCCAGGAGCTACTACGAGTACTGGTAAGGTACACATCAATTACATGTATATCACATATACCTTTAGTGTTGCCGGCCTTCTTGTCCGCTAAGTATTTGGGGCAGTTCCGCTTCCAGTGACCACTTCCCTTGCAATAAAAACACTCAGTCTCGGGCTTGGGTCCATTCTTTGGCTTCTTCCCGGCAGCTTGCTTACCGGGCGCGGCAACTCCCTTGCCGTCCTTCTTGAAGTTCTTCTTACCCTTGCCTTTCTTGAACTTAGTGGTTTTATTCACCATCAACACTTGATGTTCCTTTTTGATTTCCACCTCTGCTGATTTCAGCATTGAATATACCTCAGGAATGGTCTTTTCCATCCCCTGCATATTGAAGTTCATCACAAAGCTCTTGTAGCTCGGTGGAAGCGACTGAAGGATTCTGTCAATGACCGCGTCATCCGGGAGATTAACTCCCAGCTGAGTCAAGCGGTTATGCAACCCAGACATTTTGAGTATGTGCTCACTGACAGAACTATTTTCCTCCATCTTACAGCTGAAGAACTTGTCGGAGACTTCATATCTCTCGACCCGGGCATGAGCTTGGAAAACCATTTTCAGCTCTTCGAACATCTCATATGCTCCGTGTCTCTCAAAACGCTTTTGGAGCCCCGGTTCTAAGCTGTAAAGCATGCCGCACTGAACGAGGGAGTAATCATCAGCACGTGACTGCCAAGCGTTCATAACGTCTTGGTTCTCTGGGATGGGTGCGTCACCTAGCGGTGCTTCTAGGACATAATCTTTCTTGGCAGCTATGAGGATGATCCTCAGGTTCCGGACCCAGTCCGTATAGTTGCTGCCATCATCTTTCAGCTTGGTTTTCTCTAGGAACGCGTTGAAGTTGAGGGCAACATTAGCGTGGGCCATTTGATCTACAAGACATAGTGTAAAGATTTTAGACTAAGTTCATGATAATTAAGTTCATCTAATCAAATTATTCAATGAACTCCCACTTAGATAGACATCCCTCTAGTCATCTAAGTGAAACATGATCCGAGTCAACTAGGCCGTGTCCGATCATCACGTGAGACGGACTAGTCAACATCGGTGAACATCTTCATGTTGATCGTATCTTCTATACGACTCATGCTCGACCTTTCGGTCTTCCGTGTTCCGAGGCCATGTCTGTACATGCTAGGCTCGTCAAGTCAACCTAAGTGTATTGCGTGTGTAAATCTGGCTTACACCCGTTGTATTCGAACGTTAGAATCTATCACACCCGATCATCACGTGGTGCTTCGAAACAACGAACCTTCGCAACGGTGCACAGTTAGGGGGAACACTTTCTTGAAATTATTACGAGGGATCATCTTATTTAAGCTACCGTCGTTCTAAGCAAATAAGATGTAAAACATGATAAACATCACATGCAATCAAATAGTGACATGATATGGCCAATATCATTTGCTCCTTTTGATCTCCATCTTCGGGGCTCCATGATCATCGTTGTCACCGGCATGACACCATGATCTCCATCATCATGATCTCCATCATCGTTCTTCTTGAAGTTGTCTCGTCATCTATTACTTCTACTACTATGGCTAACGCTTTAGCAATAAAGTAAAGTAATTACATGACGTTTATGTTGACACGCAGGTCATAAATAAATAAAGACAACTCCTATGGCTCCTGCCGGTTGTCATACTCATCGACATGCAAGTCGTGATTCCTATTACAAGAACATGATCAATCTCATACATCACATATATCATTCATCACATCCTTTTGGCCATATCACATCACACGGCACATGCTGCAAAAACAAGTTAGACGTCCTCTAATTGTTGTTGCAAGTTTTTACGTGGCTGCTATAGGTTTCTAGCAAGAACGTTTCTTACCTACGCCAAAACCACAACGTGATATGCCAATTTCTATTTACCCTTCATAAGGACCCTTTTCATCGAATCTGATCCGACTAAAGTGGGAGAGACAGACACCCGCCAGCCACCTTATGCAACTAGTGCATGCCAATCGGTGGAACTAGTCTCACGTAAGCGTACGTGTAAGGTCGGTCAGGGCCGCTTCATCCCACGATGCCGCCGAATCAAGATAAGACTACTAACGGCAAGCAAATTGACAATATCGACGCCCACAACTGCTTTGTGTTCTACTCGTGCATAGAAACTACGCATAGACCTAGCTCATGATGCCACTGTTGGGGAACATAGCAGAATTTTAAAATTTTCTACGCATCACCAAGATCAATCTATGGAGTCATCTAGCAACGAGAGAGAAAGGAGTGCCTCTACATACCCTTGTAGATCGCGCGTGGAAGCGTTCAAGAGAACGGGGTTGATGGAGTGGTACTCGTCGTGATCCAAATCACCGATGACCTAGCGCCGAACGGACGACACCTCCGCGTTCAACACACGTATGGTTGGGAAGACGTCTCCTCCAACTTGATCCAGCAAGGGGGAAGGAGAGGTTGATGAAGATCCAACAGCATGACGGCGTGGTGGTGGAAGCAATGGTGATCTCGGTAGGGCTTCGCCAAGCACAGGGAGAGGGAGGAGTGTCACGGGAGGGAGAGGGAGAGGCCAGGGGCTAGGGTGCGGCTGCCCTCCCCCCCACTATATATAGGGTCCCTAGGGGGCGCCGGCCCTAGGAGATCCAATCTCCAAGGGGGGCCGCGGCCAAGGCGTGGGCTTGCCCCCCAAGCCAAGTGGGGCGCCCCCCACCCCTAGGGTTTCCAACCCTAGGCGCAGGGGGAGGCCAAAGGGGGGCGCACCAGCCCACTAGGGGCTGGTTCCCCTCCCACTTCAGCCCATGGGGCCCTCCGGGATAGGTGGCCCCACCCGGTGGACCCCCGGGACCCTTCCGGTGGTCCCGCTACAATACCGAGTACCCCCGAAACTTTCCCGATGGCCGAAACTTGACTTCCTATATATAAATATTCACCTCCGGACCATTCCGGAACTCCTCGTGATGTCCGGAATCTCATCTGGGACTCCGAACAACTTTCGGGTTACCGTATACTAATATCTCAACAACCCTAGCGTCACCGAACCTTAAGTTTGTAGACCCTATGGGTTTGGGAGACACGCAGACATGACCGAGACGACTCTCTGGTCAATAACCAACAGCGGGATCTGGATACCCATGTTGGCTCCCACATGCTCCTCGATGATCTCATCGGATGAACCACGATGTCGAGGATTCAATCAATCCGTATACAATTCCCTTTGTCAATCGGTACGTTACTTGCCCGAGACTCGATCGTGGTATCCCAATACCTCGTTCAATCTCGTTACCGGCAAGTCACTTTACTCGTACCATAATGCATGATCCCGTGATCAACCACTTGGTCACATTGAGCTCATTATGATGATGCATTACCGAGTGGGCCCAGAGATACCTCTCCGTCATACGGAGTGACAAATCCTAGTCTCGATTCGTGCCAACCCAACATACACTTTCGGAGATACCTGTAGTGTACCTTTATAGTCACCCAGTTAGCTTGTGACGTTTGGCACACCCAAAGCACTCCTACAGTATCCGGGAGTTGCACAATCTCATGGTCTAAGGAAATGATACTTGACATTCGGAAAAGCTATAGCAAACGAACTACACGATCTTTGAGCTATGCTTAGGATTGGGTCTTGTCCATCACATCATTCTTCTAATGATGTGATCCCGTTATCAATGACATCCAATGTCCATAGTCAGGAAACCATGACTATCTTTTGATCAACGAGCTAGTCAACTAGAGGCTCACTAGGGACGTGTTGTGGTCTATGTATTCACACATGTATTACGATTTCCGAATAACACAATTATATCATGAACAATAGACAATTATCATGAACAAAGAAATATAATAATAACCATTTTATTATTGCCTCTAGGGCATATTTCCAACAACACTAACCTTAAGTGAAATCTTATGATGGGAAAAATTATTTATAGTGATGGAATTCAATAACCCGGGAGGGTAAAACAGTTCCACTTCACCAGCAGAGTCTGTAGTTTTTGATATGGAATCATAACTTAAACAATCGGTAGGAAGCCCAGGTACACGCTTGAAGACAACATCATTTAATTTATCTACAATTGAATTTGTTGGACAAACAATAGCTCGGCGGGACAGATAGTCACCGTCATTGTATTTTAAATAGAACCCATCGTATACATCATCAACAGTAGCTTCCATGTTATCTATAGTAGGAAAAAGTAACATATCTTCAGGGATGGAAACCCAAGACGGTGAACACTCTTCACCCTTATAGTGCATCGTAATGGAACCATTACCAATACTTTGCATCCAACCAGAAAACTCTGCTAGCTCTGCACGTGCCTGGCAAGACAACGCTGGATTAAAAAGTCGCATGTTTGTATGAAGCTTAAGGACCCTAATGTGTTTCCAAAGCGGAGAAGAGATCAATGCCGCATTAATAACGTCCTCTTTCGTGCCTCCCTCCACAACTGGTAGAATTTGCCTAAAATCGCCACCCAATAGCATCACTTTCCCTCCAAATGGCAATAGTCCATTATTCTCATCATGGATAGATAAAACATCTCTCAATGTCCTATCCAAAGCTTCAAAACATAAGCGGTCAGTCATTGGAGCCTCGTCCCATAAAATAAGAGATGCCGGCTGACACAAACCAGCAAGCATAGAACTTCTAGATATGCCACACTGAGAACGCTCATTGACATCCAACGGAATTTTAAATCTCGAATGACCAGTTCGACCCCCGGGTAACAACAAAGATGCAGCACCTGATGAAGCCACAACGAGCGCAACACGACGCTGAGACCTAAGAGTAGCAACGATAGAATTCCATAAAAATGTTTTGCCAGACCCTCCACAGCCAGAAACAAAGTAGACACCACCTTTGGCCACATAAACAGCTGATACTATTTCATGGTGTATACTTCTGCGTTCATCATTTAACTTGCAATATAGTGTCTCAGCCTCAACAGTCAACTTGGCAGCATCGTAACTCAATTCCTCAGCAACTAATCTGTTGAAGCATTCGTCATCAGCTGGAATTGTACGTGAGGTCAAACTAAAAGATGCAAGACCTGACCCATTTTTTGTGAACATGGAGGATAGTTCACAAATGAGGCGATCTTGGAGATAATCCGGTGGCACATCATACCTAGGATTACCAAGTGCAGCTGAAAGCCTATACGATATATCCTTGGACATACTTGGCCAGAATCGCTCAAATAGAGCGCGACCATTGCCAACCTCACAGTGTAGAAGAACAGTCATGAAGAGGTGTCGCAGCTGAGACGGACTTGCCCACACGATAGCTTCATCAAATAGTTTAAACCACTCGTTGTCCTCTCCTACTAAACCCCTTGATTGACATGCCTCCTTAAAAGTATCATAAAGTTGACCATTATGCCTTCTTAAATCCTCAAAGCATGTTGCACCGGGCACAATCATATGCAACATTCGAAGGAAAAACAATTCACCAGTTCCTGGATGCACATGATAAATGCGTCCAATCTTGCTACCAAGCTTTGTTTTATGCTTCCTCTTTGTCCACATCTTATCACTTTTATTCCAAACCCATTCACTTGGAAAATCAAGATATGTCAATGATTCGGCTGATCTATATTTCTGATTTGTAGCAAACCACTCCGTCAGCATAGTCTTCAAAGCCGATGGATTATTTAGCACATTTCCCAATTCGTCTCTTTCAGAAAATATGACTCAATTCATATTAGGAAGACGTACAATTAATCTCTCGACTGAAGGTTCGCGACCATGGATACTATATGCAAACATCCTCCAAAAAGCTTCACATGCAGAAAGATACCTACAAAGTACAAAATAATTAATAGAATGGAGAAGTACATCTACCATAAGCACATGCATCCAAAAAAACAAATTAATCACCTAGAAATACGCACCTGCATCTAACATAATCAACGATCTCATTTTTGCCAGTAGGAAAGGGAACCGTGAAAATACCCCTTGGCCTATCGTCAACATCAACACGCATTCGAACAACGTCATGGCCCTTTATGAGATATTTAAATAAATACTTCAACAAATTGGTCTTGTTACACCATTCCACATTTATATGGGCATCAAATTTCTTCAATAATCTCATATTATATGGAACAACCCATTGGTTTCCCAAACGAAGAGAATCTTTTTGCCTAAGCACATAACGTCCATTGTCACGCCTTCGATAGACAGGAAATCCGACATGGTCAACCATTGTCTCATCACTAAATGCCCTGGGAAAACGCTTGGAACAACAATTGTTCTTCATGCAAGCACATTTAGTATTGTACATTCCGCATGGTCCATGTACCATAAACTCATCCACAAGAGCATAACCCAAAGGATCAACCAAACACTACTAGGAAAATCCTTATAGATAGATAGACATTTAGTAGTAGCGTCGGATATTTGACCCGCGCTATTGCTACTTAGTAGTAGCGCGGAAAAAAAACCGCGCTACTGGTGTGGCATAGTAGTAGCGCGGGCACAAAAAACCTGCGCTGCTACTAAATGATTTTCACCCTGGCTCCTCAACAGACAATAGTCATAGCATGTGGTATAAAACTTGCGCTACTACTAGATGAATAGTTGTAGCGCAGGTGGGACACACCGCGCTATTGCTATGCCACCAACCATCCACTCCACTCCCACGCCACCCACCCGGAGCCAGATCTAGATCGAGACCCCCTCCACCGGCGGCCTCCCGTCCCCCCTTCCTCAACCTCATCCCCTCTGTCAGAGCAACTATTCCACTCTTTGAGATCTCAGATCCCCCTCCCCCTCCTCCTCCGGCAATGCCTGCATGGGCGGCCACCCCCGTGCTGCCGCTGCTAATCCTCCTCCCGCTGCTGCTGCTCGTGCAGGGGAGGGGAGGCCACGGCGCCATCACCATCGCCACCCTGGACATGGACGTAGACATGGGGGTGGAGGCAGCGTAGATGGGCGCGGAACCGGTGGTGCACGGGCGGCTGCTGTGGGCGACCGGCGGCGGGCGGAGGTACATCAGCTACGACGCGCTGCGGGGGGACGCCATGCTGTGCTCCCGGCCAGGGGTGCCCTAGGCGGAGCCAACGTTGTACCGTTGGGTTCAGATGAACCCAGCGAAATTTGCCAGCTACGTGCATGTTATGCACGACATACTAGGCTGACCCCAATAAAAAATTAAACTTGACCCTATCAAACTGCTAACGCCACATGAATAGACAAGTAAAAAGGCCCAAAAGCCCACTGTCAGGCATGTTTGTTACTAGATCAATACCTGTATGTACGATGAAAGATCCTAAAAAAAACTGTATGTACGATGAACACACAAATGGCAGCCGCACACCTCATCGATTTCCCAACTCTCCTCGCCTCTCTCTCTCCCGTCTCGCCCAGGTTTCTGTTAGCCCTAGCCCGTTGCTTCGTCCTCACCTCCTCAGACGCCGACGCCGACGCCTGACGGAATTGATAGCGACAAGCACGGAAGCGCTCAACTGCAGCTTAATTCGAGCCTTGAAGGCAGTCAGATTACCTCTTTCCTCTTTACGTTCTACCCAATCTAAATCTAATAGCCTAGTACAGGAAACTTTTTCCCTAATTTTCTAATTCTTATTTTCGTGTACTTTGTCTGATGTAGGCTATGGAAAGATATTTTTCAAAGAATAGAAGTCGATCACCTGATCCAGAATTCCAGATAATGATGTGGGGACATCAAGGTCACCCGTTAGATGTAAGAAAAGTGCATCAAATGTTGCTGTCAGTAGTCTCCCGAAGCCTTCTATCAAGAAAGAGATTAATTCATATGAATTGCCCTAAGATCCGGCTGATCAGAGGTTAATGGCGTAGACAAATAAACATGTTACTTTTCCTTTGGTCTATCATCTTCTAAAGCTGCTATTGATATTACCAGTTGCCACATCATCCGTGGAGATGCTTTTCGGCTATGAGTATTGTCAAGAAAAAGTTGCGCAACAAAATTGGTGATCAGTTCACGAGTGATTGTCTAATTTGCTATGTGGAGAAAGTGATGTCTTCTCCCATTAGTAATGATGATGTGTTTGATCTTTTTAAGGCCATGAAAAATAGAAAAGGGACGCTCTGAAATGTAAGTGACTTTACATGATTCTTTCACATGATGTCACTTTTATTTTAAACTTGCCAGACTAACTTATTAGTTTCTTCAATGTTTTCAGAAAGATGAGAAGCTGGATCTAAAATATGAATTTTATTTGGTACTACTCTATTTATAATATGTACAAGCGATTTTATAATTTCAACCGATTGGTAATTTATGCGCTCTTCAATTTTAAAGTAACAAATATGTGTGATAAGTCGTATCATTTTCCTATTCATTGTGCTTTCTTTGACTGATATAATCTCGTTGCGATATGTCACAAAGTAGGACTTGGTTCATACGGAATTTTGACAGCTAGTTAGTGAATGAACCCATTGGCGAAAATTCCTGGCTCCGCCCCTGCCTACTACAACTGCCGCATCAGCACAATTTTTTTGTCCTTTGTATAGGATTGGTGCTCTTGGGTTTGTGTTTCACACAATTGTGTCGGTCTTTGGCCTATTGTAATTTACAAAGATGTTTGCTGTCTGCTGACGCATAGGTTCATATTCTTGATGCCTGAAAATACACTAATTTTGTCTGGCACACATCATGCTGGAAATTCACTAGTTTCGTTTTGATGAACATTCAACAATCTGGTCTCCTAATTCATGAGCAACCATTTTCAGGTTGTAAACAGAATCCAGAAATTACGGAAGACTGCTCAGCTTGAACCTACAGACTTAATTGATGTTTACTACGAGTCTGTAGACAACAGCAGCAATACACTTTAAGAAATTTTGCAGTCACAGGTCTGTCGAATTGTTTCAGATAAAGGTTCCTGTTTCAGAGTCTGGATTTTTTTTACGAAAGCTATTATTATTGTGTGCAGGATCAGTATATTAGGGACGTGCTCGGTAATTCACTAGTTCCAAAGGCAGCGGCAACATCAGATATGGTGAGTTTGGATTTTCAACCTTTAAAACCTATATCAGTCATCATCAAATCAATTTAAATTGCACATCCTAGTAAACCACTTTAAATCGTTAATACAATTTTTTGTTGAAGTATCTCAATAGTTTAATGTACATTGAAGGTATATACTTTCTTCTTTGGCAGACTCTGGTAATTGGCCTAATTAAATATTTCACATCATAATAAACACCAAAGTTGGCCAGAGGTTGTATTGTTGGCCAACCTGAGAGCATAAGCAGCTGGGCAGCATTTGTGTTGTTACGTTTTGATCCTATCATGTAGTCTCGCCATCTTGGTGTTCGTGTATGTACTACCTATAACTCCTATATGTAACTAAGATTTGATTCCAACTCCCAAGATATTATTACACGGAGGAACCTGGATTGTAGGGAGTGTTAGAGCATCTCCAGCCGTTCGGCCCCCCAGGGCGCTAAAAAAGAACGGTCTGGGGGCGAACCGGCGCTAGTTCGGCCCCTGGGGGCAACCTAGCTCCCAGTCACGCCCCCAGGCGCCGCCCCCAGGACGCAAAAAATTCGAACTTGGTCGTTCCCGCTCACAAAAGACGCCACAAGTCGGGCGATCGCAAGCTACAGTTCGGCGTACAAAAAAATAGAGCGGCAGAAGTTCGGTGCGCAACGCATCACTCGGCGGGCTCTGCCCCAGGCGTCGGCGGAGTTGGCGTGCGCGGGCTTGGCGGTGTCGGAGCTGCTTCTGCGCTGGGCGCTGTCGGTGCGGCTTCGGTGGTGCTGGGCGTCGTGGATGTTGGGGATCGTAGCAGAAATTAAAAAAAATTCTACGCATCACCAAGATCAATCTATGGAGTATTCTAGCAACGAGGGGAATAGGAGTGCATCTACATACCCTTGTAGATCGCGAGCGGAAGCGTTCAAGTGAACGGGGATGATGGAGTCGTACTCGCCGTGATCCAAATCACCGATAACCAAGTGCTGAACAGACAGCACCTCCGCGTTCAACACACGTATGGTTGGGAAGACGTCTCCTCCTTCTTGATCCAGCAAGGGGGAAGGAGAGGTTGATGAAGATCCAGCAGCACGACGGCGTGGTGGTGGATGCAGCAGGATCTCGGCAGGGCTTCGCCAAGCACAAGCGGGGAGGAGAGGTGTTACGGAGGGAGAGGGAGGCGCCAAGAGCAAGGTGCGGCTGCCCTCCCTCCCTTCCACTATATATAGGGGCTTGGGGGGGCGCATGCCCCCTTGGAGATCCCATCTAAAGGGGGGGGGCCCTGGGGACAATGGCTCCCTTAGGGTTTCCAACCAGGGGGGCGCATGCCCCCTCGGGGGGCAACGACCCCCTAGGGTTTCCAACCCTAGGCACCTTGGGCCCTTGGGTGGGGCGCACCAGCCCATCAGGGGCTGGTTCCCACGCCACTTCAGCCCATGGGGCCCTCCAGGATAGGTGGCCCCATCCGGTGGACCCCCGGGACCCTTCCGGTGGTCCCGGTACAATACCGGTAACCCCGAAACCTTCCCGCTGGCCGAAACTGGACTTCCTATATATAAATCTTTACCTCCGGACCATTCCGGAACTCCTCGTGACGTCCGGGATCTCATCCGGCACTCCGAACAACTTTTGGGTTACTGCATACTAATATCTCTACAACCCTAGCGTCACCGAACCTTAAGTGTGTAGACCCTACGGGTTCGGGAGACACGCAGACATGACCGAGATGCCTCTCCGGTCAATAACCAACAGCGGGATCTGGATACCCATGTTGGCTCCCACATGCTCCTCGATGATCTCATCGGATGAACCACGATGTTGAGGACTTAATCAATCTCGTATTCAATTCCCTTTGTCAACGGTACGTTACTTGCCCGAGACTCGATCGTCGGTATCCCAATACCTTGTTCAATCTCGTTACCGGCAAGTCACTTTACTCGTACCGTAATGCATGATCTCGCGATCAACCACTTGATCACATTGAGCTCATTATGATGATGCATTACCGAGTGGGCCCAGAGATACCTCTCCGTCATACGGAGTGACAAATCCCAGTCTCGATTCGTGCCAACCCAACAGACACTTTCGGAGATACCTGTAATGTACCTTCATAGTCACCCAGTTACGTTGTGACGTTTCGCACATCCAAGGTACTCCTATGGTATCCGGGAGTTGCACAATCTCATGGTCTAAGAAAATGATACTTGACATTCAGAAAAGCTACAGCAAATGAACTACACGATCTTTGAGCTAAGCTTAGGATTGGGTCTTGTCCATCACATCATTCTCCTAATGATGTGATCCCATTATCAATGGCATCTAATGTCCATAGTCAGGAAACCATGACTATCCTTTGATCAACGAGCTAGTCAACTAGAGGCTCACTAGGGACGTGTTGTGGTCTATGTATTCACACATGTATTATGATTTCCGGATAACACAATTATAGCATGAACAATAGACAATTATCATGAACAAAGAAATATAATAATAACCATTTTATTATTGCCTCTAGGGCATATTTCCAACAGTCTCCGACTTGCACTAGAGTCAATATTCTAGTTACATTGTGATGAATCGAACACCCATGCAGTTCTGGTGTTGATCATGTTTTTCTCTAGGGAGAGGTTTAGTCAACGGATCTGCTACATTCAGGTCCGTATGTACTTTACAAATTTCTATGTCTCCATTTTGAACACTTTCACGAATGGAGTTGAAGCGACGCTTGATATGCCTGGTCTTCCTGTGAAACCTGGGCTCCTTGGCAAGGGCAATAGCTCTAGTGTTGTTACAGAAGAGAGTCATCGGGCCCGACGCATTGGGTATGACTCCTAGGTCGGTAATGAACTCCTTCACCCAGACTGCTTCTTGTGCTGCCTCCGAGGCTGCCATGTACTCCGCTTCACATGTAGATCCCGCCACAATGCTTTGCTTGCAACTGCACCAGCTTAGTGCCCCACCATTCAAAATATACACGTATCCGGTTTGTGACTTAGAGTCATCCAGATCTGTGTCGAAGCTAGCATCGACGTAACCCTTTACGACGAGCTCTTCGTCACCTCCATAAACGAGAAATATATCCTTAGTCCTCTTTAGGTACTTCAGGATATTCTTGACCGCTGTCCAGTGTTCCATGTCGGGATTACTTTGGTACCTTCCTACCAGACTTACGGCAAGGTTTACATCAGGTCTGGTACACAGCATGGCATACATAATAGACCCTATGGCCGAGGCATAGGGGACGACACTCATCTTTTCTCTATCTTCTACCGTGCTCAATCTCGTACCTTGCAATACAGGCAAGAACCCCTTCTTTGACTGATCCATTTTGAACTTCTTCAATATCTTGTCAAGGTACGTACTCTGTGAAAGACCAATGAGGCGTCTCGATCTATCTCTATAGTCTTGATGCCTAATATATAAGCAGCTTCTCCAAGGTTCTTCATTGAAAAACACCTGTTCAAGTAGGCCTTTATGCTTTCCAAGAATTCTATATCATTTCCCATCAACAGTATGTCATTCATATACAATATGAGAAATGCTACAGAGCTCCCACTCACTTTCTTGTAAATGCAGGATTTTCCATAATTCTGCATAAACCCAAACGCTTTGATCATCTCATCAAAGCGAATGTTCCAACTCCGAGATGCTTGCACCAGCCCATAGATTGAGCGTTGGAGCTTCCACACCTTGTTAGAATTCTTAGGATCGACAAAACCTTCCGGCTGCATCATATACAATTCTTCCTTAAGAAAGCCGTTAAGGAATGCCGTTTTGACGTCCATTTGCCATATCTCATAATCATAGAATGCGGCAATTGCTAACATGATTCGGACGGACTTCAGCTTCGCTACGGGTGAGAAAGTCTCATCGTAGTCAACCCCTTGAACTTGTCGATAACCCTTAGCGACAAGTCGAGCCTTATAGATGGTCACATTACCATCTGCGTCTGTCTTCTTCTTAAAGATCCATTTATTTTCTATGGCTCGCCGATCTTCGGGCAAGTCAGTCAAAGTCCATACTTTGTTTTCATACATGGATCCTATCTCGGATTTCATGGCTTCCAACCATTTGTCGGAATCCGGGCCCGTCATCACTTCTTCATAGTTCGAAGGTTCACCGTTGTCTAATAACATGATTTCCAAGACAGGGTTGCCGTACCACTCTGGTGCGGAACGTGTCCTTATGGACCTACGAAGTTCAGTAGGAGTTTGATCCGAAGTATCTTGATCATCATCATTAAATTTCTCTCTAATCGGTGCAGGCACCACAAGAACATTTTCCTGAGCTGCGCTACTCTCTGCTTCAAGAGGCAGTACTTCATCAAGCTTTACTTTCCTCCCACTTACTTCTTTCGAGAGAAACTCCTTCTCTAGAAAGGATCCATTCTTGGCAATGAAGATCTTGCCTTCGGATTTGAGGTAGAAGGTATACCCAATGGTTTCCTTAGGGTATCCTATGAAGACGCATTTTTTCGACTTGGGTTCGAGCTTTTCAGGTTGAAGTTTCTTGACATAAGCATCGCATCCCCAAACTTTTAGAAATGACAGCCTAGGTTTCTTCCCAAACCATAATTCATACGGTGTCGACTCAAAGGATTTCGACGGAGCCCTATTTAAATTGAATGAGGCAGTCTCTAAAGCATAGCCCCAAAATGATAGCGGTAAATCGGTAAGAGACATCATAGATCGCACCATATCTAATAGAGTGCGATTACGACGTTCGGACACACCATTACGCTGAGGTGTTCCAGGTGGCGTTAGTTGTGAAACTATTCCACATTTTCTTAAGTGTGTGCCAAATTCGTGACTCAAGTATTCTCCCCCACGATCTGATTGCAAGAACTTGATTTTCCTGTCACGTTGATTCTCAACCTCACTCTGAAATTCCTTGAACTTTTCAAAGGTCTCAGACTTGTGTTTCATTAAGTAGACATACCCATATCTACTCAAGTCATCAGTGAGGGTGAGAACATAACGATCACTCATTGGACCGCACACATCAATATGTATGATTTCCAATAAGTTGGTTGCTCGCTCCATTGTTCCTGAGAACGGAGTCTTGGTCATTTTACCCATGAGGCATGGTTCGCACGTGTCAAATGATTCGTAATCAAGAGACTCTAAAAGTCCATCTGCATGGAGCTTCTTCATGCGTTTGACACCTATGTGACCAAGGCGGCAGTGCCACAAGTATGTGGGACTATCATCATCAACCTTACATCTTTTGGTATTCACACTATGAATATGTGTAGCATTACGCTCGAGATTCATTAAGAATAAACCATTCACCATCGGAGCATGACCATAAAACATATCTCTCATATAAATACAACAACCATTGTTCTCGGATTTAAATGAGTAGCCATCTCGAATTAAACGAGATCCTGATACAATGTTCATGCTCCAAGCTGGCACTAAATAACAATTATTGAGGTTTAAAACTAATCCCGTAGGTAAATGTAGAGGTAGCGTGCCGACGGCGATCACATCAACCTTGGAACCATTCCTGACGCGCATCGTCACCTCGTCCTTCGCTAGTCTCCGCTTATTCTGCAGCTCCTGCTTTGAGTTATAAATGTGAGCAACCGCACCGGTATCAACTACCCAGGAGCTACTACGAGTACTGGTAAGGTACACATCAATTACATGTATATCACATATACCTTTCGTGATGCCGGCCTTCTTCTTCGCTAAGTATTTGGGGCAGTTCCGCTTCCAGTGACCACTTCCCTTGCAATAAAAACACTCAGTCTCGGGCTTGGGGTCCATTCTTTGGCTTCTTCCTGGCAGCTTGCTTACCGGGCGCGGCAACTCCCTTGCCGTCCTTCTTGAAGTTCTTCTTACCCTTGCCTTTCTTGAACTTAGTGGTTTTATTCACCATCAACACTTGATGTTCCCTTTTGACTTCTACCTCTGCTGATTTCAGCATTGCAAATACTTCCGGAATGGTCTTTTCCATCCCCTGCATATTGAAGTTCATCACAAAGCTCTTGTAGCTCGGTGGAAGCGACTGAAGGATTCTGTCAATGACCGCGTCATCCGGGAGATTAACTCTCAGCTGAGTCAAGCGGTTATGCAACCCAGACATTTTGAGTATGTGCTCGCTGACAGAATTATTTTCCTCCATCTTACGGCTGAAGAACTTGTCGGAGACTTCATATCTCTCGACCCGGGCATGAGCTTGAAAAACCATTTTCAGCTCTTCGAACATCTCATATGCTCCGTGTCTCTCAAAACACTTTTGGAGCCCCGGTTCTAAGCTGTAAAGCATGCCGCACTGAACGAGGGAGTAATCATGAGCACGTGTCTGCCAAGCGTTCATAACGTCTTGGTTCTGTGGGACGGGTGTGTTACCTAGCGGTGCTTCTAGGACATAATCTTTCTTGGCAGCTATGAGGATGATCCTCAGGTTCCGGACCCAGTCCGTATAGTTGCTGCCATCGTCTTTCAGCTTGGTTTTCTCTAGGAACGCGTTGAAGTTGAGGACAACGCGGGCCATTTGATCTACAAGACATATTGTAAGGATTTTAGACTAAGTTCATGATAATTAAGTTCATCTAATCAAATTATTAAATGAACTCCCACTCAGATAGACATCCCTCCAGTCATCTAAGTATAGCATGATCTGAGTTAACTAGACCGTGTCCGATCATCACGTGAGACGAACTAGTCAACATCGGCGAACATCTTCATGTTGATCGTACCTTCTATACGACTCATGCTCGACCTTTCGGTCTTCTGTGTTCCGAGACCATGTCTGTACATGCTAGGCTCGTCAAGTCAACCTAAGTGTATTGCGTGTGTAAATCTGTCTTACACCCGTTATATTCGAACGTTAGAATCTATCACACCCGATCATCACGTGGTGCTTCGAAACAACAAACCTTCACAACGGTGCACAGTTAGGGGGAACACTTTCTTGAAATTATTACGAGGGATCATCTTATTTAAGCTACCGTCGTTCTAAGCAAATAAGATGTAAAACATGATAAACATCACATGCAATCAAATAGTGACATGACATGGCCAATATCATTTGCTCCTTTGATCTCCATCTTCGGGGCTCCATGATCATCGTTGTCACCGGCATGACACCATGATCTCCATCATCATGATCTCCATCATCGTGTCTTCTTGAAGTTGTCTCGTCATCTATTACTTCTACTACTATGGCTAACGCTTTAGCAATAAAGTAAAGTAATTATATGACGTTTATGTTGACACGCAGGTCATAAATAAATAAAGACAACTCCTATGGCTCCTGCCGGTTGTCATACTCATCGACATGCAAGTCATGATTCCTATTACAAGAACATGATCAATCTCATACATCACATATATCATTCATCATTCATCACAACCTTTGGCCATATCACATCACAAAACACTTGCTGCAAAAACAAGTTAGACGTCCTCTAATTGTTGTTGCAAGTTTTTACGTGGCTGCTATAGGTTTCTAACAAGAACGTTTCTTACCTACGCCAAAACCACAACGTGAATTGCCAATTTCTATTTACCCTTCATAAGGACCCTGTTCATCGAATCCGATCCGACTAAAGTGGGAGAGACAGCCACCCGCCAACCACCTTATGCAACTAGTGCATGTCAGTTGGTGGAACCGGTCTCACGTAAGCGTACGTGTAAGGTTGGTCCGGGCCGCTTCATCCCACGATGCCGCCGAATCAAGATAAGACTAGTAACGGCAAGCAAATTGACAATATCGACGCCCACAACTACTTTGTGTTCTACTCGTGCATAGTAACTGCATAAACTTGGCTCTGATACCACTGTTGGGGATCGTAGCAGAAATTAAAAAAATTTCTGCGCATCACCAAGATCAATCTATGGAGTATTCTAGCAACGAGGGGAATAGGAGTGCATCTACATACCCTTGTAGATCGCGAGCGGAAGCGTTCAAGTGAACGGGGATGATGGAGTCGTACTCGCCGTGATCCAAATCACCAATGACCAAGTGCCGAACGGACAGCACCTCCGCGTTCAACACACACTGGTAGAAAAAGGGCCTATAGTCCCGGTTCGTAAGGGCCTTTAGTCCCGGTTCCGGAACCGGGACTAAAGTGTCGGTACAAATACCTCCCCCCTTTAGTCCCGGTTCAATCCAGAACCGGGACTAAAGGCCCTCCACGTGGGCAGTGCGCAGAGCCCAGACAGGAGACCCTTTGGTCCCGGTTGGTGGCACAACCGGGACCAATAGGCATCCACGCGTCAGCATTTCTGTGGCTGGGGTTTTTGTTTTTTTTGAAAGGGGGGGGGTTGGGGGTTTTGGGGGGTTAATTTAGGTGTTTCATATATTGTGTTAGCTAGCTATAATTAATAGAGAGAAGTGTCCTCTCTTATATTCGTGCTTGGTCGACGCTACGTACTATACATACGTATAGAGAGGACTAGACACGCTGGCTAGCTAGTAAGCAAACGAAGGAAACAGAAGATCGTCATGAACATATATGCATACAGAGAGAAGTGATATCGACCACCTCTCCTTCTCCGAGAGATTGGTCGAACAACAAGTTCTCGTATATCTATCTGACACTACCGGCTACATATATACAATAATTATCTCTTACAAATATAATCATACGGACTCAGGGGCCACATAGAATTCTCCGTCTTCAGGGATCACGTGGTCAAGAAAGAATGCCGCCAATTCCTCTTGAATTGCTCGCATGCGAGCTGGTGCTAGGAGTTCATCCCGCTTCCGAAACATCTAATTTGAAGAAGGGGGTCAATACATATATATATGAATGAATGAAACTCAACACAAATGATGGTAATAAAATAAAATTGTGAATGTTGTTATTTACGTACTTCATATTGTTCGTTAGAGTACCCGCCCCGCTCACAGGTCGTGTGGCGGATGGACTCGCAGATGTAGTATCCACAGAAATCATTCCCTTGTTCCTGCCACAACCACTTTACAAGAAATAGAGGTCAATCAAACTGATAAGCAAGAATGCTAAATGGTATTGATGAAACTAGCGCTTGAATCACTAGGAGATGCGCGGAACATGCTACTATAGTACTTACTTTCGGGTGTCTAAATTCCAGCTCCTTCGGCAGTCCCGGAACTGTTTTGGTGAATTTTCTCCAAACCCTGCCGGACAAAGAAAACAATTACTTGATATCAGGAAATGAACAAAGTTGCTGATATGGTGGATAATGATCGATTTAACTTACTTCTGGAGTATTTGAGTCATGTCTGCATAGTCCTGGGGATCTTTTCGTTTAGAGTCTAAGACGGTTACTACTCCCTGCTCAAGCTTAATCTCTAGGAGAATATAGTGGAAACTGCACACACATGCATAACTCATCAATTACATTACTATAACCTTGACTAATATATAAGGGAAACCGAATACGCACAAGACAGTAACACTCACCTGAAGTTGTAAGGAAAGAGTATTATATCTTTGTTTTGATTTATTACGAACGATCGTAGCAAGTTGGCCTCGGTAGCTGCGGCATGAAGTTTAACCTCAGTTGCATCTATGAGATATGTGTTAATGAACCCAATATCACCGACTTGTCTTTTCTTCAATTCGGCGATCTTCAATCTGCATAATATAGTGAGGATGATTATAAATACATGCAATGAAAGAGCTAAGCTATATAGAGAAACTTAATGACAGAAGTAGTACTACTTACAGACAGTAGCAGGCGACCGTTGTTTTATCGAGGGCCAATTGATTGAAAAACTGATAGAACTCCTCAAATGGAACAGGCAACAGATCAATTCCAACGAGGTCATGCTCCTTTTTAACTTTCACATACAAAGTACTCCTCCCCCAGAGTCTCTGCAGATTTTCAAGTACCAATCATGCAATCTTCGCATCATCGTTGATAGAGATCTTTCATCTTTGACGAGAGGCTTCCCGTACTCGTATCTTTGTATCTGCACGTCCATGGGTTCATAATGTACTTCGTCGGGCAGGTAATCTGCAAGATTGCTATAACCGGGCACCATCCTCGGATCATTAGCGACGTTGTGGCTAGGCACCTTGAGCGGGGGGCACGGTTGCTTCGCTTGTTCGCCGAGCTGGGCAATTTGTTTCCCAGCTCGTCGTTCTTTCAGCCTTTGATCACTGACAGTACTTCCCGGCCACTCCACTTCGGCAAATTCCTTTCCAATAATGCGGTCATAGTTTCCTTTCGGCGGATCAGACTTCGGTGGTTTTGTCAGGGCAGCCAGAGTGCGCTTCACTTTCACCCGATCTACCTTCTCCTCCGGAGGTGGATGTTTCTTTGCTTTCACCCCTTCAAAGAAGTTCCTCACTTCTTCTCGCGCGATCTCGGTGTTCTCCTCCAGGGTCCTCTCATATGGTAACTTCTCTGGAGTCTTCAGAGAAGGACCGAATCTGTATGTCCTCCCGCCTCTGGTTGTACTGCTAGACGCCGACCGAGCAGACATAGCGGTTGTCTTCTTTACTTGCTTAAGAGGCGGAGGAGAAGGACTACGACGCGCCGGAGCAGCTGGAGCGGCGGCAGGTCTCTTCCGCCCTTGCTGACGAGGCGGAGAAGGAGGAGGCTGGCTGCTCGGGCGCGTCGGCGCAGGCGGAGAAGGAGGCGGAGTGCCGCCACGCGCCGGAGAAGGAGCCGGCCGAGGGCCCTGATCGTCACTCGCCGGAGGAGGAGGCGGTGGAGGCGGAGTGCCCTGACTCGCCGGAGGAGGAGGAGGAGGCGGTGGCGTCCAGTTCGGAAGGTTGATGAGCTCCTTCCGCCATAGGCATGGAGTCTTCAGAGCAGACCCCAGCCGAGTCTCCCCTTCACCGGTAGGGTGGTCAAGCTGGAGGTCCTCAAATCCCTCCGTTATCTCATCCACCATCACCCTAGCATATCCTTCTGGAATCGGCCGGCAGTGAAAAGTTGCGCCGGGTTCAGTAGGATAAACAGAGCCAACAGCCGCCTTGACCTTCAAATTCATCCATTGCGTCATAAGGTGGCAATTTTGAGACTCCGTTATAGCATCCACGGGATAGCTGGCAGGAGCCGTCAAGGCATGCTCCGGCTGAAGCAGCTCGGTGGAAGCCACGCTGCTTCTGCGCTGAGATGGCGGGGTAGCTTCGGGGGAGGCTTCGGCAGTACGTTTGCTGCGATTTGCTTCTCGTTCCTCTATCGCGTCTACCCTTGCTTGCAGCGCCTGCATTTGGGTCTGCTGCACTTTTTTCCTCCTCTCATGGGATTTGTAACCGCCTGCGTCCGGAAACCCAACCTTCCACGGAATGGAGCCTGGCGTGCCTCGTGTCCGTCCAGGGTGCTCAGGATTCCCGAGGGCCATTGTGAGCTCGTCGTTCTCTCTGTCTGGAAAGAACGTCCCTTCCTGCGCTGCTTCGATATACTGCTTAAGCTTACTGACTGGTATGTCCATTTGATCGTTCGTCCAAATGCACTTCCCTGTTACAGGGTCCAGGGTTCCGCCAGCCCCGAAGAACCAAGTCCGGCAACGGTCTGGCCAGTTAATTGTCTCTGGTTCGATCCCTTTATGAACCAGATCATTCTCAGTCTTGGACCACTTAGGCCGGGCTACGAGGTAGCCACCTGACCCCGTGCGATGGTGAAGCTTCTTCTTCGCAGCATTTTGCTTGTTTGTCGCCGACATCTTCTGACTCTTTTCCTATGTCTTGTGGGCCACAAATGCGGGCCAGTGATCTCTGATCTTCTCATATCTGCCCTTGAATTCTGGTGTCTCATTATTTTCGACAAACTTATTCAGCTCTTTCTTCCACCTCCTGAATAGTTCTGCCATCCTCTTCAGAGCAAAAGACTTGATTAATTTCTCTTTAACTGGGTTCTCTGGATTATCCTCAGGCGGTAGGGTGAAATTTGACTTCAGCTTAGTCCAAAGATCATTTTTCTGCATATCATTGACATAAGAGACCTCAGGGTCTTCTGTAGCCGGCTTAAACCATTGCTGGATGCTTATCGGGATCTTGTCCCTAACCAGAACCCCGCACTGAGCAACAAATGCGCTCTTTGTCCGGAGGGGTTCAATAGGTTGGCCGTCGGGCGCGATTGCTATGATCTCAAACTTTTCATCCGAGCTCAACTTTTTCTTCGGGCCTCGTCTCTTTACCGAAGTTGTGCTCGATCCGGAGGGCTAGAAAAAAGAACAAAGACTTAATTAATATGTGTACATACCAAAACAATGAATGCATCAATCAGCTAGTCAGCATAGGCTTAACTAATATATATACCTGGCCGGACTCGGTTCGGTCACCGGAGCTGTCCTCATGTTCTTCTTCTTGCACCGGCATTAGGTCACCGTAGCCAGCTTGTTCACCCTCTCCTTCCAGACCATCGGTTTCGTTCAGAAACAACGAGATGGCATCACTTCCTTCTGCGATTATGTCCCTCAACAACGCTTCTTTTGTTGCTTCGTCTAGGGCGGCGTCCATAGTTTCTACAAATATTTACAACATGGCAATTATTATTCAAACATGACAGATGGATATATTAGTGCCAAACGTAGAACTAGCTACCTAATCATAGTAAGCTATCGGGAGGGGGTATATATCGACAACGATGACACTACATCTATGTCCCTCGACGACCCTCGTTCCCGATAAAAAAAGAGGAAGAAGAAGAAAAAAGAGAGGAGAAGAAAGAATAGAGGAGAAGAACCCTCGAACCCTCGACCCCTAGACGACCCTCTTCTTCCTCTCATGTTGGAGAGGATCGCCAAGGGGTCGGGAGGTTGCCTAGTGTCAAAGGATTCAACAAAATCATGTCTTCATCATTAGGTGAAAGTAACATGTGCATGATGGTACGAAGCTCTTCAAAGTTGTTCTGGAACGGAGTCCCAGATAGGATAATTCGCTTTTTGGTACTAAGTTCAGCAAGAGCCTTCCGAATATCGCTATTTGGAAGGCCTTTGCTGAATTCGTACCAAAAGACGGATTATTCTATCCGGGACTCCATTCCAGAACAACTTTGCAGAACTTCGTACCAACATGCCCTGGTTACTTCCGGCTAATGATGAAGGTATGGATTTCTTCAATACTTTGACACTAGGAAACCTCTCTCGACCCCTCGGCGATCCTCGACCCCTCGAACCCTAGACGACCCTGGAACCCTCGACCCCTAGAAGACCCTCTTCTTCCCCTCATGTTCGAGAGGATCACCGAGGGGTCGGGAGGTTGCCTAGTGTCAAAGGATTCAACAAAACTATGTCTTCATCATTAGGCAAAAGTAACATGTGCATGATGGTACGAAGCTCTTCAAAGTTGTTCTAGAACGGAGTCCCAGATAGGATAATTCGCTTTTTGGTACAAAGTTCAGCAAGAGCCTTCAGAATATCGCTATTTGGAAGGCCTTTGCTGAATTCGTACCAAAAGGCGGATTATTCTATCCGGGACTCCATTCCAGAACAACTTTGCAGAACTTCGTACCAACATTCCCTGGTTACTTCCGGCTAATGATGAAGGCATGGATTTCTTCAATACTTTGACACTAGGAAACCTCTCTCCACCCCTCGGCGATCCTCGACCCCTCGACCCCTAGACGACCCTACTAGAACCCTCGACCCTCTACCCTATTTCCCGACCCTCGACCCCTCGAAGAGGAAAAATAAATAAGAAGAAATATTCTATTTTCTCTTCTTCTCCACTATTCCTTTCTTCCTTCTCCTCTTCTTTTTCTTCTTTTTTCTTCTTCTTATTTATTTCACCTCTTCTTTTCCTCTCCTCTTCTTCTTTCTTTCCTCTTCTTATTTTCTTCTTTCCTATCCTTCTTTTTCTAAAATTGTAATTTTTGCATATATAAAACTTTTCTAAAATTGTAACTTTCTATATAAAACTTTCCTATCGGGAGGGGGAGAAGATCGAAGAAAAAAAAGAAGAAAAAAAAGAGGAGAAGAAGAAAGGAATAGAGGAGAAGAAGAAAAAATAGAAAAAAAATTCTATTTTTTCTTCTTCTCCTCTATTCCTTTATTCTTCTCCTCTTCCTTTTCTTCCTCTCCTCGTCTTCTCCTTCTTCTTATCCTTCTTTCTCTACTTATTTTCCTTTTCCTTATTTTACTTTTTCCTCTCCACTAACATAAAATGCACTAACCTAAAATGCAACAAACATAAAATGCACTAAAGAGGCTCAACTAACCTAAAATCAGTGATAAAATGCACTAACCTAAAATCGATATCTACTAACAACTTAAAAAATTAATACATATATGAAAAAATGCATATATGAAAAAAAACATCATCATATCATCAACAGAAAAAAAACATCATCATATCATCAACAGAAAAAAACATCATCATATCATCATATCATCAACATCATCAACCTAAAGGGCCGGCGCCGGCGCGGGGCGACGACGGGGCGGGGCGGCCACGGGCTCGGGGCGGCGACGGGATCGGGGCAGCGATGGGGCGGGGCGACAGCGGCGGGCTCGGGGCGGCGACGGGGCGGGGTGACGGCGGCGGGCGCGGGGCGACGACGGGCTCAGGGTGACAGCGCGGGGCGACGCTGTACGGGCTCGGGGCGGCGCCGGGGCGGGGCGGGGCGACGGCGGGCCGGGGCGGGGTGGGGCGACGGCGGCGGGCGCGGGGCGACGACGGGCTCGGGGCGGCGACGACGATGACGAACGGCCTGGGGGCGTCGGGGCGAATGGGAGGCGGTTGGCCAAAATTTCACAAGTGTTGGCTTATATAGCCAAAGCAATGGTCCCGGTTCGTGCTACGACCCGGGACTAATGCTCCCTTTAGTCCCGGCTGATGAGACGAACCGGGATCAAAGGCCAATTTTCAGCAGCCGAAAGGGCGGGAAGCGAAGGCCATTGGTCCCGGTTGGTGCCACCAACCGGGACCAATGGCGTTGTGCTGCCCCGCGCCCAAAAGTTTAGTCCCACATCGCTAGCTGAAGGGCGCCGGCACTGGTTTCTAAGCGTTGGTGTGCCCCCCCATTCGAGCTCCTCTATAATGCAGGCTTTCGGGCCTAAACTTGCTACTGCCTGTGGGCCTATTGGGCCTTCTGCGGGCCTGAATCCTGGCCCATGTAGGGTTTCTAGTCGTATTCAGGCCGTGGTGGCCCAGTAGGAGGCATTTTTTTTGGTTTTTTCTTTTTTATTTCTACATTTTTTTGGTTTTTTATTTTTTTATTTCTACTTACAACTAAATACTTACAGTTTTTTAGTGATTTCTTTTTGCTTTTAGGTCACAAAAATTATAAACTTTCTATTAGTGCCATTAGTTTTAAATTTTGAATAGTTTAAATCTGAATTTTTAAAAATTTGTGTGAATCACTAGTTTATGAATAACTTTACTATAAAAATAGAATTTTTTTTCTATTTATTTTTCATTTCTACTTACAACTAAATACTTACAGTTTTTTAGTGATTTCTTTTTGCTTTTAGGTCACAAAAATTATAAACTTTCTGTTAGTGCCATTAGTTTTAAATTTTGAATAGTTTAAATTTGAATTTTTAAAAATTTGTGTGAATCACTAGTTTATGAATAACTTTACTATAAGAATAGAATTTTTTTTCTTCTTTGCTATTTATTTTTTATTTATACTTACAATTAAATACTTATAGTTTGATTTTAGGTCACAAAAATTATATTCTTTTTGCTATTGAAGAATATTATAGTTTTATTTTAGTTGATCATAACATAATATTTTAATTGATTGTTTTTATTTTCATAAAAGTTTTGTAGTTCATTCTATTTGCTATTAATTCATTATTTGAGCTAAATGACTCTGAAATTGGAAAGCATTTCAAAATGAACTCTGAAAAGGTTGAAAGTTGGCATGGTATCATCATTTCACCCACATAGCATGTTCCAAAAAGTAGAGAGGGTTACGACAAAAACTTGATGCACTTCGTGTACAAAATGGACAATCACTTTCGAAGTATCAAAGTTTCGAACCATAAGACATGAAAGCATTTCAAATGAACTCTGAAAAAGTTGAAAGTTGGGATGGTATCATAATTTCACCCACATAGCATGTGCATGTACAAAACGGACAATAGTAGCATGTTCGTCTGTTACAAATTTGGCATGGTATCATCATAATAGTTGCGGGAGAAAGTCTTCACTTTTTCTTCGCTTGTGTCATTTGCTTATTGCGCCGTAACCATGGATAATCTTCATTGTTTATCAGGATGCTTGGGTCAGCCTTGACATTGAAGGGAGGAATTTCATGAAACTTTTCATAATCTTCAGACATGTCTGTCTTGCCGTCCACTCCCAGGATGTCCCTTTTTCCTGAAAGAACTATGTGGCGCTTTGGCTCATCGTATGATGTATTCGCTTCCTTATCTTTTCTTTTTCTCGGTTTGGTAGACATGTCCTTCACATAGATAACCTGTGCCACATCATTGGCTAGGACGAACGGTTCGTCAGTGTACCCAAGATTTTTCAGATCCACTGTTGTCATTCCGTACTGTGGGTCTACCTGTACCCCGCCGCCTAACAGATTGACCCATTTGCACTTAAACAAAGGGACCTTAAAATCAGGTCCGTAGTCAAGTTCCCATATGTCCACTATGTAACCATAATATGTGTCCTTTCCGCTCTCGGTTGCTGCATCAAAGCGGACACCGCTGTTTTGGTTGGTGCTCTTTTGATCTTGGGCGATCGTGTAAAATGTATTCCCATTTATCTCGTATCCTTTGTAAGTCAATACAGTCAAAGATGGTCCCCTTGACAACAAGTACAACTCATCACAAACAGTGTTGTCACCTCTGAGACGTGTTTCCAACCAACTGCTGAAAGTCCTGATGTGTTCACATGTAATCCAGTCGTCGCACTGCTCCGGGTGTTTGGAGCGCAGACTGTTCTTGTGTTCATCGACATACGGGGTCACCAAGGTAGAGTTCTGTAGAACTGTGTAGTGTGCTTGAGACCAAGAATATCCGTCCCTGCATATTATTGAGTCTCTTCCAAGAGTGCCTTTTCCAGTCAGTCTCCCCTCATACCGCGATTTAGGGAGACCTATCTTGTTAAGGCCAGGAATGAAGTCAACACAAAACCCGATAACATCCTCTGTTTGATGGCCCATGGAGATGCTTCCTTCTGGCCTAGCGCGGTTACGGACATATTTCTTTAGGACTCCCATGAACCTCTCAAAGGGGAACATATTGTGTAGAAATACGGGCCCCAGGATGACAATCTCGTCGACTAGATGAACTAGGACGTGCGTCATGATATTGAAGAAGGATGGTGGGAACACCAGCTCGAAACTGACAAGACATTGCACCACATCACTCCTTAGCCTTGGTATGATTTCTGGATCGATCACCTTCTGAGAGATTGCATTGAGGAATGCACATAGCTTCACAATGGCTAATCGGACGTTTTCCGGTAGAAGCCCCCTCAATGCAACCGGAAGCAGTTGCGTCATAATCACGTGGCAGTCATGAGACTTTAGGTTCTGAAACTTTTTCTCTGGCATATTTATTATTCCCTTTATATTCGACGAGAAGCCAGTCGTGACCTTCATACTGAGCAGGCATTCAAAGAAGATTTCTTTCTCTTCTTTTGTAAGAGCGTAGCTGGCAGGACCTTTATACTGCTTTGGAGGCATGCCGTCTTTTTCGTGCAAATGTTGCAGGTCCTCTCGTGCCTCAGGTGTATCTTTTGTCTTCCCATACACGCCCAAGAAGCCTAGCAGGTTCACGCAAAGGTTCTTCGTCACGTGCATCACGTCGATTGAGGAGCGGACCACTAGGTCTTTCCAGTAGGGTAGGTCCCAAAATATAGATTTCTTCTTCCACATGGGTGCGTGTCCCTCAGCGTCATTCGGAACAGCTAGTCCACTGGGACCCTTTCCAAAGATTACGTAGTGTAAATCATTGACCATAGCAAGCACGTGATCACCGGTGCGCATGATGGGCTTCTTCCGGTGATCTGCCTCGCCTTTGAAATGCTTGCCTTTCTTTCGACGTTGATGGTTGGTCGGAAGAAATCGATGATGGCCCAGGTACAGATTCTTCCTGCATTTGTCCAGGTATATACTTTCAGTGTCATCTAAACAGTGCCTGCATGCGTGGTATCCTTTGTTTGTCTGTCCTGAAAGGTTACTGAGAGCGGGCCAATAGTTGATGGTCACGAACAGCAACGCCTTAAGGTTAAATTCCTCCTGTCTGTGCTCATCCCACGTACGTACACCGTTTCCATTCCACAGCTGTAAAAGTTCTTCAACTAATGGCCTTAGGTACATATCAATTTCGTTGCCGGGTTGCTTAGGGCCTTGGATGAGAACTGGCATCATAATGAACTTCCGCTTCATGCACTTCCAAGGAGGAAGGTTATACATACATATAGTCACGGGCCAGGTGCTGTGATTGCTGCTCTGCTCCCCGAAAGGATTAATGCCATCCGTGCTTAAAGCAAACCATACATTCCTTGGGTCCTTTGCAAACTCATCCCAGTACTTTCTCTCGATATTTCTCCACTGCGACCCGTTAGCAGGTGCTCTCAACTTCCCATCTTTCTTTCGGTTCTCACTGTGCCATCGCATCAACTTGGCATGCTCTTCGTTTCTGAACAGACGTTTCAACCGTGGTATTGTAGGAGCATACCACATCACCTTCGCAGGAACCCTCTTCCTGAGGGGCTCGCCGTCAACATCACCAGGGTCATCTCGTCTGATCTTATACCGCAACGCACCGCATACCGGGCATGCGTTCAGATCCTTGTATGCACCGCGATAGAGGATGCAGTCATTAGGGCATGCATGTATCTTCTCCACCTCCAATCCTAGAGGGCATATGACCTTCTTTGCTGTGTATGTACTGTCGGGCAATTCGTTATCCTTTGGAAGCTTCTTCTTCAATATTTTCAGTAGCTTTTCAAATCCTTTGTCAGCCACAGCATTCTCTGCCTTCCACTGCAGCAATTCCAGTACGGTACCGAGCTTTGTGTTGCCATCTTCGCAATTGGAGTATAACCCTTTTTTGTGATCCTCTAACATGCGATCGAACTTCAGCTTCTCCTTTTGACTAATGCATTGCGTCCTTGCATCGACAATGACCCGGCGGAGATCATCATCATCGGGCACATCGTCTGGTTCCTCTTGATCTTCAGCAGCTTCACCCGTGGCAGCATCATTGGGCACATCGTCTGGTTCCTCTTGATCTTCACCAGCTCCCCCCGTTGCAGCATCACCGTATTCAGGGGGCACATAGTTGTCATCGTACTCTTCTTCTTCGCCGTCTTCCATCATAACCCCTATTTCTCCGTGCCTCGTCCAAACATTATAGTGTGGCATGAAACCCTTGTAAAGCAGGTGGGAGTGAAGGATTTTCCGGTTAGAGTAAGACCTCGTATTCCCACATTCAGTGCATGGACAACACATAAAACCATTCTGCTTGTTTGCCTCAGCCGCATCGAGAAACTCATGCACGCCCTTAATGTACTCGCGGGTGTGTCTGTCACCGTACATCCATTGCCGGTTCATCTGCGTGCATTATATATAATTAAGTGTCCAAATTAATAGAAGTTCATCATCATCGAGAGGAGAAAGCTTAAGTAGTGTGTCTCGGGCATTCCATCGAACACCTCATGTGCATAGGAGGTGAGCTAGAGCACCACAAAGCCCTCTCCCCCTCGGCCAGAAAAAACAGAGCACTGTGCTCTGCTCTTGCGCGAGGGGGTATATATAGGCACCTCATTGGTCCCGGTTGATGACATGAACCGGGACTAAAGGGAAGCCTTTGGTCCCGGTTCAAGCCACCAACTGGGACCAATGGTGGTGGGCCAGGAGCGAGGCCCATTGGTCCCGGTTTGTCCCACCAATCGGGGCCAAAAGGTCCAGATGAACCGGGACCAATGGCCCACGTGGCCCGGCCGGCCCCCTGGACTCACGAACCGGGACCAATGCCCACATTGGTCCCGGTTCTAGACTGAACCGGGACTAATGGGATGAGCCGGCCTGGACCATAGCCCTGTTTTCTACTAGTGACACGTACGGTTGGGAAGACGTCTCCTCCTTCTTGATCCAGAAAGGGGGAAGGAGAGGTTGATGAAGATCCAGCAGCACGACGGCGTGGTGGTGGATGCAGCAGGATCCCGGCAGGGCTTCGCCAAGCACAAGCGGGGAGGAGAGGTGTTACGGAGGGAGAGGAAGGCGCCAAGAGCAAGGTGCGGCTGCCCTCCCTCCCTTCCACTATATATAGGGGCTAGGAGGGCACATGCCCCCTTGGAGATCCCATCTAAAAGAGGGGGGACTGGGGGCAACGACCCCCTTAGGGTTTCCAACCAGGGGTCGCATGCCCCCTCGGGGGGCAACGGCCCCCTAGGGTTTCCAACCCTAGGCGCCTTGGGCCCTTGGGTGGGGCGCACCAGCCCATCAGGGGCTGGTTCCCACGCCACTTCAGCCCATGGGGCCCTCCGGGATAAGTGGCCCCATCCGGTGGACCCCCGGGACCCTTCCGGTGGTCCCGGTACAATACCGGTAACCCCCGAAACCTTCCCGCTGACCGAAAATGGACTTCCTATATATAAATCTTTACCTCCGGACCATTCCGGAACTCCTCGTGACGTCCGGGATCTCATCCGGGACTCCGAACAACTTTCGGGTTACTGCATACTAATATCTCTACAACCCTAGCATCACCGAACCTTAAGTGTGTAGACCCTACGGGTTCGGGAGACACGCAGACATGACCGAGACGCCTCTCCGGTCAATAACCAACAGCGGGATCTGGATACCCATGTTGGCTCCAACATGCTCCTCGATGATCTTATCGGATGAACCACGATGTCGAGGACTTAATCAATCCCGTATTCAATTCCCTTTGTCAATCGGTACGTTACTTGCCCGAGACTCGATCGTCGGTATCCCAATACCTTGTTCAATCTTGTTACCAGCAAGTCACTTTACTCGTACCATAATGCATGATCCCGCGATCAACCACTTGATCACATTGAGCTCATTATGATGATGCATTACCGAGTGGGCCCAGAGATACCTCTCCGTCATACGGAGTGACAAATCCCAGTCTCGATTCGTGCCAACCCAACAGACACTTTCGGAGATACCTGTAATGTACCTTTATAGTCACCCAGTTATGTTGTGACGTTTGGCACACCCAAGGTACTCCTATGGTATCCGGGAGTTGCACAATCTCATGGTCTAAGGAAATGATACTTGACATTCGGAAAAGCTACAGCAAACGAACTACATGATCTTTGAGCTAAGCTTAGGATTTGGTCTTGTCCATCACATCATTCTCCTAATGATGTGATCCCGTTATCAATGGCATGTAATGTCCATAGTCAGGAAACCATGACTATCCTTTGATCAACGAGCTAGTCAACTAGAGGCTCACTAGGGACGTGTTGTGGTCTATGTATTCACACATGTATTACGATTTCCGGATAACACAATTATAGCATGAACAATAGACAATTATCATGAACAAAGAAATATAATAATAACCATTTTATTATTGCCTCTAGGGCATATTTCCAATAGCGGAGGCGTCATCACACGGGCTTGGCGGCGGCGGCGGCGTGTGCGTCGGTGTCGGCGGCCTTGTCGAGGGAAACTGGTTCGGGATGAGGCCGCGCTTCGCCAAGTACCACGCCTTGACCGCCTCGTCGGTGCTCTGGAGCATGTCCACCCCGCCCAACAGGAAAGCCAGGTCGGTGTTTCTCTTCTTCGCGGCGACGTTCGTCCGGAGCTGGTCGAGCTTGACGACGCTGCTCGACATCAACGCCGACCACCGCACCTCGGTCTTCTCTTCACGAAGGATGGCTCGGGCTTGCGCGTCGGCGAGGCAGTGCTTGATGGACTCCTGCACTTGAGCGGTGGCCCCGTCGGTGTATTTCCCCTTCTTGGCAACTTTGTTGCCGTCCGGCCGCCCTTCCGATGCGCCAGGAGTCGGCGCGTCCGGCTTGTAGGTCTCCTTGGCCTTGTCGAGGGTGTGCCGGACTTCCGCCCACTTCTCGCACTTGTCAATGTGCTTGTAAACGTGGAGGTACTTGAATTCAGCGTCGCTGTTGCTCTGCCGGTACAGGGCGAACATGCGTAGCAACTGCGCGGAGGAACAAACTGTTGGCGGGCGTACACGACGAAGAGAGGCGGGAGACCGGCGTGGCATACCTGATCCTCAACGCTGGCGCCGCTCTCCGGGTCGAGCCGCGACCTCCTCGACGACCCCATGCCATTTATTGCACGCCCCTGGATACGCCCCCAATGGCTCGCCATCGCCTTGGAGCCGCACTACATGTAGACGCCTTTGAAGTAGGGGTCGACGAGCTTGCGCTCGTCGAACTCGGCCTTGATGCGGTCCCAGTACGTCTCGATGCTCTGGTTCGTGCCGGTCGTCGGGTCGAGGCAAACGACTTTCCATGCTTTGGCGAGGCATTCCTCCTCCTTGGACGCCCACTTGATGCGTGGCTCACCTGACCTGGCCGCCCGCTTCTTCTTCTTGCGCCCCTTCGCCGGAACAGGTGTCGGCTCCTCCTCCTCCTCCTCCTCCTCCTCCTCCTCCTCGTCGTCGTCCTCCTCCTCCTGCTCGTCCTCGCCGTAGACGTAGCCGAGCTTGCCTTCCATGCCGCCACTGAGATCCACCACCTCGTCGTGGGTGACGAACCCGGGAGACGAGGCGGCCGCGGCCGAACCTGCCGCGATAATGTCGTCCATGTTGGCCTCGGTCTCATCGGTGTCGCCGAGGTGCAAGAAGGGCAGCGGGCCACGGCGTAGCGGGGGCGTCGGGGAGGAAGCGTAGGCGGACGGCGACTAGTTGTATGGAGGGTACTGCATGCCGGCGAAGGCGGGAGAGGGCGTGTGCTCGGCCAGATATCCATGGGGGAAGATGACGTTTGGGTTGAACCCACTGTGCGCGTCCCCGTCGGCGTAGCCCAGCGAGGGTGATCCCCATGGCCGCGGAGAGCCGATGCCTTGCTGGCCCCAGGGAGCGTACTGGGCATGGCTTCCGGGTGGATTCATCATTCCCGCGCGAGTCGCCTCTGCCTCGGCTTGGTCCGCCGATGAGGCAGCCGCAGCCGCGCGGGCCGCGTTGTCGTGGGCCTTCTTGGCGATGGCCCTGTTCCGCCGGTCGGCGGTGACAGCCTCCCGTCGCTGAACTTCCGCCCTCCACTCGGCGTTTGACATGCCCGGTGGCTTGGTCGGCGGCGCCCTCGGCTTCCTCTGCTTCGGCTGGGCGACGGAGGCGGTCGCAGTTGCCGCCGCGCGGGGGGCGACGTACTTCTTCGGTGGCATGGTGGCCGGCTGGGAGGCGAGCGGGAGGGAGATTGGCGGGAGGAAGGAAGAGAATGGGAGGGAAGTGGGGGAAAAGCGGGAAGAAACGGCGGGAAGAGGCGCTCGACTCGCCGACAGGGCGAACCCACGCGTCCTTTTCGCTTGTGCCAGCGCCCCAGGCGCCCCCCAGGGTGGCGGGTTCGGCCTGGGTCCGCCGGCACCAGTTTCGGCCCGAGCCGGCGAAAAACGGGCTTCTAGG
Organism: Triticum aestivum; assembly: GCF_018294505.1. Classification (NCBI taxonomy): domain Eukaryota; kingdom Viridiplantae; phylum Streptophyta; class Magnoliopsida; order Poales; family Poaceae; genus Triticum; species Triticum aestivum. The sequence goes on from NC_057800.1 coordinate 716,222,821, forward strand.
GGCGCGACTGGGCCGTTTTTTCGGCGCCGGCGCGGCAAAAACGTCTGGGGAGGGCCTGTTGGGGGCGCGGCTGAAAATGCTCTTATATTATAGAACCTGGATTATATGGTGCATAATTGATCCAGACAGGGCTTGGTTGTGATCCCCTAGTCTTTCCTGTATGTTTTTTGCTGAGTCAGTAACAACTGACGGATGAAAAATTTATCCCACGTTAGGAGTAGGAGGCACTACTAAAGTTTGTAGCGATGCTGAAGCAACGGATGACACCAGAAACAAACTGTCACTAGTTTCCAGTTCGATGCTGAATTATGAATGTATGCCTAGATAAGTTAGATTTCGTGTTGCTGACCGACTGCTGCTTGGGCCCTTCGCGCGGCGTCGTCTCTTCCTTTCAGAAGTTTGTTGTTTATGTATTCTGACTAGTCGTTTACTATCTCTCTAGATAGTTTCTTAGATGGAAACCTCACAGAGTAGTTAGTGTGCAGCCAGAGTCCAGTATGATATCTCAATCTTGAATAAAGCATTTGAATTTAAGCTAGTAGATATTGAGCTCTGTGATTGAAGTGTCTCTGTTGAATACATCTAATCTGAACAATTTCACATTTGCTTCTCTGATAAGTAAGGTATGTTTTCATTTACAGGTAAAAGATAGCGACAGAGTTTGAAGGTATATGCAAAGATCTTCTCCTCCGTCGCCGTCCGCGACAAAGCTGTTGGGTGCATCCATCCATCATCTTTAGATCTGAGTGAAGAGGGCATCCGTCCATCTCAAAAGGTTTAATTTTTGTACCAGCTAATTAACTTGTCTATTCATCAGTTCCTCGAGTAATTGGAAAGGGGATTATATTAGACTGCTAGCTGATTCTTGGTGAAAATTGCTTTGCCTGTATGTATGTAGAGAGTCTTGTAGCAATTATTCTGAGAGTAAACCAGAGCAGTATTCGATGATATATTGTGAGTCACTGAAAATGTATATTGTCTTTTCTTCAGGATATGGATGACCATCTGAAGGTATGCAGGTTTCTTCCCAAACTTAACGACGAGATACTAGGTGAAAGAAATGCTCTCTACAAGGAAAGGTTGAGCAGCCTAGAGAATTTAGTACTGATCATGGTAAGGTTGACAAAGCCTGAAATCTCATTTTGATCCACGTTCAAAGATTACATAGTAGCATATATACTTGAAGTTGGCATGGAATATCAAAATTCAAAATAGACTTCTCCTATTCCCTGTTTTCAAAAGCAGTGGGAATCAATTTTCTGAAGTCCTTGGTTGTCTATTTCCCTATCCATGCAACAATAAATGTTGAACAGAATGTTAACTGACAAATATTGCAAGCATATATAGCTCAAATACACAAGTATAAATTTCTTGTATGCACCAAAACGACAAGATAGCATGCACACGTATAGCTAGGGTATGCATTTAGTAGGTGTCTTTCCGTTTTGAAGATTCATAATAGACTAAAAGAGACTGATAAATGAAGAAAATACCCTACTCACAAGAATGCGAACTAACATGTTTTCACTTTCCCGACGTGGGCGCAGAGGTGATCGACGCAGACTACCGCGACCCGATGGGTGTCGTGCTCTTCAACAACTCGGAGGCGGACTTTGCTGTGAAGCCCGGCGACCGCGTCATACAGATGATTGTCCAGGTGATTGCGATGCCGGAGGTCGCCGAGGTGGAGGACCTTGACATCACCGTCTGGAGGTCGTCGAGGTGGAGGACCTCGACGCCACCGTCTCGAGGTTGCCGAGGTGGAGGACCTCGACGCCACCGTCCCGAGGTTGCCAAGGTGAAGGACCTTGACTCCTTGGTAGATACATCTAGAGAAGTGGTCATGTTAGGTTGGTGGTGGAACGTTAGGGAAGGTACCTACCTTTCGGTGACGGTTGTGTGCGTCTGATGTATAAATGGTATCTCGTGATCTCTTGGAGTTGAGATGTTCAATGTTGTATCCATGAATGTTGCAAGTGCTAAGATGGTTCTGTGACCTTCTTTTATTTTGCCTTGGATGTGTCTTGTTTTCCATCCATGAATATTGCATGTAATTTTAAAAAAAATTCTAATTACTTAGCAGTAGCGTGGGGAAGAATGGCATGCTACTAGTACTTAGAATAGTAGTAGCATGGGGGAAGAATGGCACGCTATTAGTACTTAGAATAGTAGTAGCGTGGGGGAAGAATGACACGCTACTAGTAGTTAGGAGTAGCTGTAGCGCGGGGTAAAAAATGCGCTACTACTAAAATTTAGCTGTAGCGTCGTAGCAGTAGCGCGGGCACCAGTGCTACTGATAGCCAAAAAACCCACGCTACTAGTAGCCCTTTTCCTAGTAGCGAAAGGATCTGGTAATTCCACACATATAAGGCCATCTATAAATGATGGCCAATGATCTTTAGTATCAGCCTTCAACCATACCAATGTATGTGTGTGCGGAAGACCCCTTTTCTGAAACTCCACAACATACAAATCTGCAAAAAAAAGGTGACCCATCATGTTAACATCTAACATGCAACAATATGTAGACAATAATTTATGATCAATACAAAATACCACCAAAATGTACATGCTTGAATAGGACCAAATGAAGAACCATCTTTCACGCCATCCAAAAATTCATCAAACTTCATATTAAAAACTCGAGTAGTAATGTCTGGTCGATCAGCAGCACTCTGTCCAGGCTCAGCAGCAAGAGCATCGGCAATCTCCTGCCACTTAGGATTGCATGTGAACGTAACAAATAGATCGGGAGCACCATACTCACAACATATGGCCATTCCATCATGATAATTTAGCAACATGTAATGTCGCCCACCAGTGAAACTGCCATGCAATATGAAGTGAACACCAATATTCTTTCCTGTAGAATTACCTTCACCCATTGCATCAGATATACCCTGATAAGTCTCTGAACGAAGTTTATCTTCCTTCCGGAAATGATACTCCAAACGAAGTTTATCTTGCTTCCGGAAATGATACTCCAAACGATCAGATTCCACGCACGAGTATGCATTAACAACCACTTGTTGGCTTAGACCACCGCAACTTGTATATGGGTTCACCTCACCCTCACGATAATGAAAATTGTAATTTTAGTACTCCAACATAGTAACTTCTCCACGGGAAGCTCTAACATCTTGGGAAACCGTAGTATTACCATTGTCGTCATCATCATCATAATCATCCAACTGATCAATAGTTGGAACACTTGCACCCACTGTGGCACGATGAACATTAGTATCAACATATTTGATCCCTAGATGATATAACTCTTATCCCCACATGGAAAGAGAATATGGTATTGGAAGGCCATGAGATTACAATTGAGAGAAGATATATGCTTCAATCGACCAGAATGTGTTTCGGCAACAACATCAAACTTCCTACATTCAGGAGTCAAGTCACCCACTATAAGTGCAGCAACCTATGAAGCAGTAGGTCCAGAAAAATGTGTACCATGAGGACCGCCATCATCACCCAAAAAATGTATAGACACCTTGGACACATCAGGACTGCACAAACTTTGCCGAGCAATTCTAAATTTATGGACCAAACGGTGATGCATGTTCAACATTTGAATGAGGGCCGTCACAATTTCAAGATCAGGCTCAAGAGAACCATTTCCCTCTCTACCAAATACATTAATTCTGCTCCTGACCTCATCAGCAGAGTCCACCATATATAACTGCGCAAATTTTGGAGAAGAGCCTCCAATGGGTAGAAGTGAACCAATATGATGGTACACCACTCCATTCATTTTGAACACATAAGGAGCACCACCAATATTGATATTGTGATCAATCTGAGCACCCAATGAAACAAAACATAGAATTATACTGTCTAATCAACCGCATAAACCGACTGGAAATTCCATCTCCATCAAATCGCATTAAGCCATCCAATGGAGATGGCCAATCAGCAAACTTAGGCAACGAAACTTTGCCACCACGACAACAACCTATATAAATAGGCTGGCGAGCATTCGCGTCTGCATGGTACCTGGATCCTTCACGAAACCAGTATAAAGCCCCACACCTCTGGCAACTAAATTCCGGCCCACCATAATAGGAACAACCTCTAGATGTAGCTGCAATAACTCACATGATGAATTTTAAAATTTCAACAAAAATGGAGAGAAAAGTATAAGTGCAAACTAAATACAAAAAAAATCATCAAACCACATATATTAAACAAATATACCTTTAAGCAAAAGAATATGCTCCTTTGGTAAAGGAGGTTCCATCCCCCGAACTACAATGATAATTAACATGTAACCAATAAATAAGGAAGGCATTGAACACGTGATAAAACAGCACAAAAAAAAATACATAACAAACCTTTCTTCCTTCCCGACCGGTAACTCCATATCAACCTCCGCTTGCGTCGATTACGCAATATATCAGCATGTTCCATAACGGGAGTAGCCAATACTTGAACCAACAAAAGATAGCGAACAAAATTTTAACTATAGAACACACATAAAACACAGAATCAATGGAGTACTAATTGCAGACTGAGGCACAAGATTTTTGGATGGCTTCTCCTACATGACCGAATTAACACAAGGAATATGCTACTTCGACGCAATATGCACCTCCCAGACTCAACCTGTGCTCTCTGCTCTGACAATGTGGAAGAAACTCTACTTCACTTATTTTGGAATTGCCCATTTGCTTTGTCTTGCTGGGATTTCATAGCACCGGGGAGAACCATAGGTATCTCCACTTTTGATGAGATTGTTCTAATTTCTACTCGGCTTCCTAAAGATTTGGCACTGGATATTATCATTATGAGTTGCTGGAGTATTTGGTCAGTCAGAAATGACAAAATCTTCCGGTCTGCTCCACCGGCGATTGATTCATGGAAATTTCAGCTGTCAGAAGGACTTTGGGCTGTGCAACTTCGAGCCACAGAAGACAAAGCAATCAAGGTTAAAGCATGGACAGATTTATATCTTTAATGGGTCTACCTATGATTCCTAGAGCAGGGATTGGCTGGGGACATTTGTCCCTTGTTCCATTCTTGTATTATAACTTGTAAAGTTTACACTTTTTATTAATGAAAATACCGTAGAACGATTGTTCTACGGTCAGGGCTAAAAAAAACATAAAACACAGAAAATATCAACAACGCAGACTTAACCAATGGAGTAGGCCGATAGGACGAACCTAACTTGCGCAGTGGAACCACGCGTGGTCGATTAACTATGGACGGAGCACGAAATTGGCCAAGTCCAAGGCTCGAACCTTCGAAGAGACTCTGTCTCATATCACCAGCGGCCGTTCCTACAAAAAGGTGAAAAAACAAAATATGAAATAAATTCAAAAGATCAAATAAACAATGTGTAAAACAAAAAAACAACAGACCTGGATCATCAACGCAAGGTAGAGCCAGCTGCTGAGTAGCCGGACCAGCAGACACATACGAAGAGCCTCCTAAAAAACATATAAATCATGAATCAAGCAAAACCTAACCTCCAGCATGAACAACCAAGTATAACTTGGATAAAATAATACCAGGAAACAAGGTGGGACTACCAACAATAGGATCAAAAGCAAATTGCGCAGCGTCCTGAGCACCAGATTAAGACGAAGAATGACCTACGCGCAAACATTATTTATAAATAAATGAGAGCGTATATTAAAACAATCGACCAATAACTTACTTGCAAGCAGATAGCACGAAATAATAAATTGTAAAGAAAGCAGACACATGCACGTTGTCACATCAGCCTACACAATTGCGTACACGCACTGCTTGATCACAAGAAAGCCAGCTCGCATGTACTGCTAATCCGTCGACAAAGCACCCACCAAACATTTTTTATTACAAGAAATATACTGCAAGCCACTGGAATCACGTCAACCCGCAGCTGCATGCACGCGATCACGAAAGCATTTTTTAAAACAGAGGCTGCATGTACTTACCGGCAGGAGGGGAGCCAGGAATTTTCGCCAATGGGTTCATTCACTAACTAGCTGTCAAAATTCCGTATAAACCAAGTCCTACTTTGTGACATATCGCAACGAGATTATATCAGTCAAAGAAAGCACAATGAATAGGAAAATGATACGACTTATCACACATATTTGTTACTTTAAAATTGAAGAGCGCATAAATTACCAATCGGTTGAAATTATAAAATCGCTTGTACATATTATAAATAGAGTAGTACCAAATAAAATTCATATTTCAGATCCAGCTTCTCATCTTTCTGAAAACATTGAAGAAACTAATAGGTTAGTCTGGCAAGTTTAAAATAAAAGTGACATCATGTGAAAGAATCATGTAAAGTCACTTACATTTCAGAGCGTCCCTTTTCTATTTTTCATGGCCTTAAAAAGATCAAACACATCATCATTACTAATGGGAGAAAACATCACTTTCTCCACATAGCAAATTAGACAATCACTCGTGAACTGATCACCAATTTTGTTGCGCAACTTTTTCTTGACAATACTCATAGCTGAAAAGCATCTCCACGGATGATGTGGCAACTGGTAATATCAATAGCAGCTTTAGAAGATGATAGACCAAAGGAAAAGTAACATGTTTATTTGTCTACGCCATTAACCTCTGATCAGCCGGATCTTAGGGAAATTCATATGAATTAATCTCTTTCTTGATAGAAGGCTTCGGGAGACTACTGACAGCAACATTTGATGCACTTTTCTTACATCTAACGGGTGACCTTGATGTCCCCACATCATTATCTGGAATTCTGGATCAGGTGATCGACTTCTATTCTTTGAAAAATATCTTTCCATAGCCTACATCAGACAAAGTACACGAAAATAAGAATTAGAAAATTAGGGCAAATGTTTCCTGTACTAGGCTATTAGATTTAGATTGGGTAGAACGTAAAGAGGAAAGAGGTAATCTGACTGCCTTCAGGGCTCGAATTAAGCTGCAGTTGAGCGCTTCCGTGCTTGTCGCTATCGATTCCGTCAGGCGTCGGCGTCTGAGGAGGTGAGGACGAAGCAACGGGCTAGGGCTAACAGAAACCTGGGCGAGACGGGAGAGAGAGAGAGGCGAGGAGAGTTGGGAAATCGATGAGGTGTGCGGCTGCCATTTGTGTGTTCATCGTACATACGGTTTTTTTAGGTCTTTCATCGTACATACAGGTATTGATCTAGTAACAAACATGCCTGACAGTGGGCGTTTGGGCCTTTTTACTTGTCTATTCATGTGGCGTTAGCAGTTTGATAGGGTCAAGCTTAATTTTTTATTGGGGTCAGCCTAGTATGTCGTGCATAACATGCACGTAGCTGGCAAATTTCGCTGGGTTCATCTGAACCCAACGGTACAACGTTGGCTCCGCCCCTGCTTACCGGCAACAAAATTAACAGGACGCTTTCCTAAACGAATCTCTCGACGCCGACGGGGCAATTCACTGGTGGATGGACCCTGAGCTCTAGCCCCTGCAGAAAACGACCAGACAAACACCTAATTATACATTGAATACGCAGGAGAATTAACAAAAGACCACCGGTTAAGCCAAGCCTACCAGCAGGTGCGGAGCCAGCGGGATGACGACCACCATGCACTAACTGATCATCGGGTAGCCGGCTACCAATAGCACCATCCGCCATCGGTGCACCACGATCTCGTCTACGACCAACGACAGCCCCACGGATTCCAGGAGGACGCCCCGGACGGCGAAGGCCGGAGCCAGCGGGATGACAACCACCATGAACTAAGAGCAACTTCAATGGGGCGATCCATTTCATCCGCGGCCATCCGCTTGGGTCGGCGCGGACAGAAAAAGCGGCCCAACGTGTCGACCTAAACAGACGCGCGTCCGTTTTTCGTCCGTGGGCGATCCATTCCTGGCCCATTTTTAAACCTGATTTGTGTCGGCGTGGACACGTGACGGACGCATGCATGCTTGCCTACTTCTGTCCCCGGTCCGTTGGTCTGTGGCACATTGACGTCCCGTCTCATCCTGCGGCCAACAAAGCAACCCTCCCGCCTTCTCCGTCGCAAGGGCCGCCGCCCATTTTTTCCGGCGACTCTTCCAGCTGCCGCCGCCTCCACATCCGCCCAGCAACGCCGCCCACTCCCCCCCCCCCCGTCGCCCTCCGCCGCCGGGGAGTAAACTGCTTCCCACCGCCGCTTCCCCCACCGCACAGCCGCCCGCGATCAAGAAGCCGCCTCGCCACCCCTGCCACATCCGACCGGCATGCTCGTCGCACGCCGTCACACTCGTCGCACGCCGGCAGGGCAGCTAGCTGGTCTGTGGGCGCCGCGACTCCCTCAGCGACCGTCTTCTTCGTCGATGCCCGTAAGTTGTTCGATAGTTTGCCAAGGTACGAGATGGACTCTGTCGACGAGTTCTTTTTCCACAATTTCCTTTGCGACTCCGACAATTCGTCATCCGAGGAGGAGGAGGAGATATTGGCTGTCGTATTGGTCCATCACCACCTCAACAGCCAGCGGTCGTCGTTTCGTGGCTCCATTCCGGGCCACCTTCCGGCGTTGAATCACAACCGAGAGAGCGGGCATTTCCTTCTCTGGAAGGACTACTTTGATACAAGAAATCCGTTGTTCAAATATCACAAATTCCGCTGCCGGTTCCGTATGAATAGGCATGTTTTCAACCGTATTAGAGAGGGAGTGGTCGGCTATGATGACTACTTCGAGTGCAAAGAGGATGCCGTCGGCAAGATTGGTTTCTCCTCTTATCAGAAATGCACTGCCGCCATCCGAATGGTTGCATACGGAATGCCCGGTGATCTCATTGACGAGTACGTCCGTATGAGCGAGTCTACATGCCTAGAGTCCCTGTATAAGTTCTGCAAGACTGTGATTGCTGTGTTTGACCCTGAGTACTTGAGAGAGCAGACAGCTGAAGATACAGCCCGTTTGCTGGCGATGAATGCCAGCAGGGGCTTCCCGGGGATGCTTGGTGATGAAGGCACGACCTCGGCCGCGCCGATGATTTGACCCGATCTTTCACGGCGATGCTTGATCAACAATTCGCCCACTTGTTCCTCCTCGCAACCTTCAAGATAATTTTCACTTGTGTACGAAAATACACAAACAAAAATAATGACCCCTTCGGATCAGCACGTAGGCGTCGATGTGATGATCAATCCTCCGTCGCTAGTAAATTTTCACGATGAGAAAATCACAGATAATACACAAGATATGGCCGCCCATAACTCGGACGTTTTTCTTATATCACATACTGGAAATAAAACTCCAAAACTGATCTCCATGCAATTAGGACCCAACGTGCAGCTTCATGTTCCCAATTTTAACCCATCGTGAAGGTGTACGAAAGGTGGGCGTAATCTCTTCTGGCTTAGGCTCTTGATTGTGTCCCTTGACAAGCTGATTCAAACTGTACAATATTTTATCTCTTGGTTTAATTGGCTCCAGGCCTGTGTGCATGCATACGCTCACATGTATGGGTTGGCTGCAATTTACTCCTTGCTTCAATCTTGGCTGATGTGTAATTTTGACCCTCCTGTATATTGCGTCTCTACAATTAATGGCACAAAAGCCAGGTCCACATAGCTCACATTTCTTGCCATCTCTACCACGGTGCAATATATTTGAACGTCTGGTAGTTCCTCCAACATTCTCGAATAAGCTCTTCTCGCTCGACTCGATTTGTTTAACTTCAATAGCAGCCACACTTTTTGATGTACTAGATGTTGTCGTGTTCGTATCATCCTCCCTTCCTTCAAACAAAACCGTCCTCGGTTTTGAGATAACTTTCAAAGACACCTCCTTTTCTGGAACCCGCATGTCTACAATAATTGCACTGTCCATCATCGGTTTCAATATGTGTTTCTTTCCATCATGCATGAATGTATAAATGTTGGATTTTCCGGCATGCGTTGCATCATGATCGAACTGCCACGGCCTTCCCAATAGTAACTGGCACGCATCCATTGGTATAACGTCACAGTCTACCTTGTCAATATAAGCTCCAACTGCAAAAGGTACACGTACCTTATGTGTAATCTTTAATTTTCCAGAGTTATATAACCAGCTCACATGGTGTGGCTGGGGGTGCCGCCACATGGACAAACGCAAAGCCTGCACGACATCCTTGCTAATGGCATTGGTAAAGCTACCACCGTCAATTATCATCTTGCATGGATGGCCCTTGATCATGCACTGTGTTTTGAAAACACTCCACCGCTGTCCCTTTGTACCACAATTTTCTTTGACCTTCTCCAACAACAGATTCAATCCCTCTTTTGGTGCATCAACTTCTTCCTTTGTTTCTTCTTCTTGTTCTCTTCTTTTCACCAAACGATTTTTCCAATCTGCTGTGAACACATCCACTGGCATAGGAATAAAACAAATTCTTAGGCCCTTCCATGATAAAGAGAAACTATTTTTATTGACATTCCGAACAGCCCCGACACGCGTGCACCATGGGTTTCCAAGTGGCATACGGCACGACACCATGGGCACTGGACAAACATGAAAAAATTCCGCACAACAATATTTCCCCAGATCAAAAATTAGCAAAATCCTATATGTAATTTTTATTTCACCTTTGAACCACTTCAGCGTGTACGGTCTTTCAAGGGGCGCCATATTCAGCCCCAATTTTTTCACCACCTCAATGCTCACCATGTTGACCGCAGAACCTTCATCAATCGTCAAATTGACACACCGCTCCTTCACGACGCAACGAGTGTGAAAAAGAACGGCCTCGCCGATGCCCTCCTCCTCCATCAATAAGTTCTTGCTCAACATGTTGATGCTCGCCTCCATAGACAATATTGCAAACATGATATGACTGTGTGTAATTTATTTATGATGGTCGCTGCTAACAAAACAAAGTCTACACCTATGGTCGAATATGCTACTGGTATTGTTCAAGATAAAGCTCTAATTGTTGTTGATCATGAACCTACACGTGGGCTGACTAGGGGAGCAAGCATGGAGTTGATACGATGGACTAGTATGAAGCAAAGTGATGCATGCGTTCTTGCATGGAAGGTCTTTTCTTGGAGTTGCAAAAAGGGAAAGAGATCATGTATGTTTGGTAACTACAAATACAAGGCACGGCGATGTATATTATATTTGTTCCTGCCATGCAAGAAGGCTTAGAAGATAGATACGAGCAGGAGACTTAATGCATGGAGTTCTTTATCTCTACAGGATGTAGGATGGGGCCCACCAGAAAGAAAGATGGCGTACAGGGTTAAACTAGCTAGAAAATCCAATCTGAGATGTAAAAAGATTGGACTCTTATATTTTATACTAGTTTATTTTCTTTCCAAAGTTGAGTGCGTGCGTGAGGGGTTTAGGCCAGGTTCAAGTCAGTTATTTAAAGCCATTGTGCATGGATGTAAAAGGGAGGTTATTGTTTTATGAAATAGATACGATGTATTTTCAAGGGTAGACACCCGTATCAAGTTTTAGAGGGATCTTTAGAAAATCTCTGCGTTGCGATTTCTGTGAGGAAATTGTTTTTGCGTGTGAGTACCATCATCGAGATTGGTTTTCTCGTGCTGAGCCGCAAGGTTCAAACCCTCTATTTCGTGTACATCGCGTGCGCGGGAGAGAGGCTACTGCTGCTGAAGGTGGAGTGTCGTGAAAGTTCGGGACGCAACAACGGATCGGATTTCGCCAACGGGGTTCGGTCCTTATCAGGTGGTAATCAGAGCATCAGGTTGTTCACGACACTATGGAGAAGATGGTGAGGGCATCGTCATTCAGTAAGTTAAGCTATGGATTTCAGTTGGAGGAGGAAGGCCGTTGGACCGGGCTTTTTCACATGCGCGTGGTGGTGAGAGAGAGATCATGTGCCATGATGATCGATCACATGAACTTGATCAACGCTGCAAGCATCGAGATGGTGGAGAAGCTGTATCTACCAATGACACCACGTCCACAACCATACTTATTTCATTGGGGTCAAGAAGAGCTCACTGTCACGCAGCAAACCAAGGTACCGTTTTTGTTGGGAAATTATTTTTGTGAGATTTTGTGCGATGTGATTCCGGCACCGATGGTTTCGTGTCACTTGTTGTTGGGCAAGCCATGGTACAAAGAGCACGATGTTGTGTATGATGGTCAAACAGACAGATATACCATTAAGAAGGGTAAGAAGTGCATGCTCGTGCCCATGGGTGAGGAGCGTTATATTGCTTGGAGGAAAGAACATCAGGAAAAGATTAAAGAGGAGGGAGAAGCAACGAAGAAGAAGGTTCCAGATGGTAAAATTTCTACAATCATGATGCAGTCTATAGATAAGAATTTTGCTGAACAAATCGACTCGAAACCGAGGACGGTTTCGTTGCAAGGGGGAGAGGATGATATGACCGTGTGTAATTTATTTATGATGGTCGCTGCTAACAAAACAAAGTCTACACCTATGGTCGAATATGCTACTGGTATTGTTCAAGATAAAGCTCTAATTATTGTTGATCATGAAACTACACGTGGGCTGACTAGGGGAGCAAGCATGGAGTTGATACGATGGACTAGTATGAAGCAAAGTGATGCATGCGTTCTTGCATGGAAGGTCTTTTCTTGGAGTTGCAAAAAAGGAAAGAGATCATGTATGTTTGGTAACTACAAATACAAGGCACGGCGATGTATATTATATTTATTCCTGCCATGCAAGAAGGCTTACAAGATAGATACGGGCAGGAGACTTAATGCATGGAGTTGTTTATCTCTACAGGATGTAGGATGGGGCCCACCAGAAAGAAAGATGGCGTACAGGGTTAAACTAGCTAGAAAATCCAATCTGAGATGTAAAAATATTGGACTCTTATATTTTATACTAGTTTATTTTCTTTCCAAAGTTGAGTGCGTGCGTGAGGGGTTTAGGCCAGGTTCAAGTCAGTTATTTAAAGCCATTGTGCATGGATGTAAAAGGGAGTTTATTGTTTTATGAAATAGACACGATGTATTTTCAAGGGTAGACACCCGTATCAAGTTTTAGAGGGATCTTTAGAAAACCTCTGCGTTGTGATTTCTGTGAGGAAATTATTTTTGCGCGTGAGTACCATCGTCGAGATTGGTTTTATCGTGTTGAGCCGCAAGGTTCAAACCCTCTATTTCGTGTACATCGCATGCACGGGAGAGAGGCTACTGCTGCTGAAGGTGGAGTGTCGTGAAAGTTTGGGACACAACAACGGATCGGATCTCGCCAACAGGGTTCGGTCCTTATCAGGTCAGCACGAGAAAACCAATCTCGACGATGGTACTCACGCGCAAAAACAATTTCCTCACAGAAATCGCAACGCAGAGGTTTTCTAAAGATCCCTCTAAAACTTGATACGGGTGTCTACCCTTGAAAATACATCGTGTCTATTTCATAAAACAATAACCTCCCTTTTACATCCATGCACAATGGCTTTAAATAACTGACTTGAACCTGGCCTAAACCCCTCACGCACGCACTCAACTTTGGAAAGAAAATAAACTAGTATAAAATATAAGAGTCCAATCTTTTTACATCTCAGATTGGATTTTCTAGCTAGTTTAACCCTGTACGCCATCTTTCTTTCTGGTGGACCCCATCCTACATCATGTAGAGATAAACAACTCCATGCATTAAGTCTCCTGCCCGTATCTATCTTGTAAGCCTTCTTGCATGGCAGGAACAAATATAATATACATCGACGTGCCTTGTATTTGTAGTTACGAAACATACATGATCTCTTTCCTTTTTTGCAACTCCAAGAAAAGAGCTTCCATGCAAGAACGCATGCATCACTTTGCTTCATACTAGTCCATCGTATCAACTCCATGCTTGCTCCCCTAGTCAGCCCACGTGTAGTTTCATGATCAACAACAATTAGAGCTTTATCTTGAACAATACCAGTAGCATATTCGACCATAGGTGTAGACTTTGTTTTGTTAGCAGCGACCATCATAAATAAATTACACACGGTCATATCATCCTCTCCCCCTTGCAACGAAACCGTCCTCTGTTTTGAGTCGATTTGTTCAGCAAAATTCATATCTATAGACTGCATCATGATTGTAGAAATTTTACCATCTGGAACTTTCTTCTTCGTTGCTTCTCCCTCCTCTTTAATCTTTTCCCGATGTTCTTTCCTCCAAGCAATATAACGCTCCTCACCCATGGGCACGAGCATGCACTTCTTACCCTTCTTAATGGTATATCTGTGTGTTTGACCATCATACACAACATCGTGCTCTTTGTACCATGGCTTGCCCAACAACAAGTGACACGAAACCATCGGTGCCGGAATCACATCGCACAAAATCTGACAAAAATAATTTCCCAAAAAAAACGGTACCTTGGTTTGCTGCGTGACAGTGAGCTCTTCTTGACCCCAATGAAACAAGTATGGTTGTGGACGTGGTGTCATTGGTAGATACAGCTTCTCCACCATCTCGATGCTTGCAGCGTTGATCAAATTCATGTGATCGATCGTCATGGCACATGATCTCTCTCTCTCACCACCACACGCGTGTGAAAAAGCCCGGTCCAACGGCCTTCCTCCTCCAACTGAAATACATAGCTTAACTTACTGAATGACGATGCCCTCACCATCTTCTCCATAGTGTCGTGAACAACCTGATGCTCTGATTACCACCTGATAAGGACTGAACCCCGTTGGCGAGATCCGATCCATTGTTGCGTCCCGAACTTTCACGACACTCCACATTCAGCAGCAGTAGCCTCTCTCCCGCGCACGCGATGTACATGAAATAGAGGGTTTGAACATTGCGGCTCAGCACGAGAAAACCAATCTCGACGATGGTACTCACGCGCAAAAACAATTTCCTCACAGAAATCGCAACACAGAGGTTTTCTAAAGATCCCTCTAAAACTTGATACGGGTGTCTACCCTTGAAAATACATCGTGTCTACTTCATAAAACAATAACCTCCCTTTTACATCCATGCACAATGGCTTTAAATAACTGACTTGAACCTGGCCTAAACCCCTCACGCACGCACTCAACTTTGGAAAGAAAATAAACTAGTATAAAATATAAGAGTCCAATCTTTTTACATCTCAGATTGGATTTTCTAGCTAGTTTAACCCTGTATGCCATCTTTCTTTCTGGTGGGCCCCATCCTACATCCTGTAGAGATAAACAACTCCATGCATTAAGTCTCCTGCCCGTATCTATCTTGTAAGCCTTCTTGCATGGCAGGAACAAATATAATATACATCGCCGTACCTTGTATTTGTAGTTACCAAACATACATGATCTCTTTCCTTTTTTGCAACTCCAAGAAAAGACCTTCCATGCAAGAACGCATGCATCACTTTGCTTCATACTAGTCCATCGTATCAACTCCATGCTTGCTCCCCTAGTCAGCCCACGTGTAGTTTCATGATCAACAACAATTAGAGCTTTATCTTAAACAATACCAGTAGCATATTCGACCATAGGTGTAGACTTTGTTTTGTTAGCAGCGACCATCATAAATAAATTACACACGGTCATATCATCCTCTCCCCCTTGCAACGAAACCGTCCTCGGTTTCGAGTCGATTTGTTCAGCAAAATTCATATCTATAGACTGCATCATGATTGTAGAAATTTTACCATCTTGAACCTTCTTCTTCGTTGCTTCTCCCTCCTCTTTAATCTTTTCCTGATGTTCTTTCCTCCAAGCAATATAACGCTCCTCACCCATGGGCACGAGCATGCACTTCTTACCCTTCTTAATGGTATATCTGTGTGTTTGACCATCATACACAACATCGTGCTCTTTGTACCATGGCTTGCCCAACAACAAGTGACACGAAACCATCGGTGCTGGAATCACATCGCACAAAATCTCACAAAAATAATTTCCCAACAAAAACGGTACCTTGGTTTGCTACGTGACAGTGAGCTCTTCTTGACCCCAATGAAACAAGTATGGTTGTGGACGTGGTGTCATTGGTAGATTCAGCTTCTCCACCATCTCGATGCTTGCAGCGTTTATCAAATTCATGTGATCGATCGTCATAGCACATGATCTCTCTCTCACCACCACACGCGTGTGAAAAAGCCCGGTCCAACGGCCTTCCTCCTCCAACTGAAATACATAGCTTAACTTACTGAATGACGATGCCCTCACCATCTTCTCCATAGTGTCGTGAACAACCTGATGCTCTGATTACCACCTGATAAGGACTGAACCCCGTTGGCGAGATCCGATCCGTTGTTGCGTCCCGAACTTTCACGACACTCCACCTTCAGCAGCAGTAGCCTCTCTCCCGCGCACGCGATGTACACGAAATAGAGGGTTTGAACCTTGCGGCTCAGCACGAGAAAACCAATCTCGATGATGGTACTCATGCGCAAAAACAATTTCCTCACAGAAATCGCAACACAGAGGTTTTCTAAAGATTCCTCTAAAACTTGATACGGGTGTCTACCCTTGAAAATGCATCGTGTCTATTTCATAAAACAATAACCTCCCTTTTACATCCATGCACAATGGCTTTAAATAACTGACTTGAACCTGGCCTAAACCCCTCACGCACGCACTCAACTTTGGAAAGAAAATAAACTAGTATAAAATATAAGAGTCCAATCTTTTTACATCTCAGATTGGATTTTCTAGCTAGTTTAACCCTGTACGCCATCTTTCTTTCTGGTGCGCCCCATCCTACATCCTGTAGAGATTAACAACTCCATGCATTAAGTCTCCTGCCCGTATCTATCTTGTAAGCTTTCTTGCATGGCAGGAACAAATATAATATACATCGCCGTACCTTGTATTTGTAGTTACCAAACATACATGATCTCTTTCCTTTTTTGCAACTCCAAGAAAAGACCTTCCATGCAAGAACGCATGCATCACTTTGCTTCATACTAGTCCATCGTATCAACTCCATGCTTGCTCCCCTAGTCAGCCCACGTGTAGTTTCATGATCAACAACAATTAGAGCTTTATCTTGAACAATACCAGTAGCATATTCGACCATAGGTGTAGACTTTGTTTTGTTAGCAGCGACCATCATAAATAAATTACACACGGTCATATCACTTGGCAGCATAGACTTCATGCACTGGGTGTGGAAGAACTGCCCTTCTGCTTGGTAAGGGTAGTATAAGGGACATGTCAGGGGTTGCACTGTCATACTAGAGGCTGTGGCGTCTCAAGATCTCTGGATCTGGCACTCTTTCATTAGCATGGCTGGATCACACAATGATATCAACGTGCTTCAGCGCTCGCCGGTGTTTGCTAGGCTTGCCGAAGGCAACAACCCACCGGTGAACTTTACTGTCAACGGCCACAACTACGATAAATGGTACTATTTGGGTGGCGATATCTATCCTCAGTGGACCACTATTGTCAAAACAATACCCAACCCTGTCGGAGCGAAAAGAAAAAGATTTGCCCAAGAGCAAGAGAGTGCTAGGAAGGATGTCGAGCGTGCCTTTGGTGTTTTGCAATCTTGATGGGGCATCGTTCGGTATCCTGCTAATACTTGAAGCACGCAGAAACTATGGGAGGTGATGACTGCTTGTGTGATCATGCACAATATGATCGTAGAAGACGAGCGCCCGGAATGTCTGCACGATCAAGGCTTTCAGTTTCAGGGTGAGAATGTTGTGCCTGAGCATGGAGTAGCGGCAACATTTGAGCAGTTCACTCAGTTTCATGAAGACACGCGTGATTGGGAAACTCACGTGCAACTGCAAAATGATTTGGTTGAGCATATGTGGACTCATGTTGGCAACCAATAGATTGTATCTTCTTTTATTCGTTTGCAAAACTACGTGAAACATTTTTATTTGTATTTGGTTTGTAAAACTATAGTATTTATTTGGACGGCTAGACTATTTGATTTGTTTTAACATTTTCATTTCACAATATGTTTGAATGCAAATCAATGTAAAATTGGATTGCCAGCAGGCCACACCTGCACATATGGGTCGGCGCGTTGAACGCGTTGCCGACCCATATCAGTAACAGGGCAGATGCCGGGTAGGCGGCCGACCCAAACGGACAAAAAGCAGACAAAATCGCCATTCGTTTGGGTCGGCCAGTTAGAGTTGCTCTAACTGATCATCGGGTAGCTAGCTACCAATAGCACCATCCGCCATGGGTGCGCCACCATCTCGTCTACGACCAACAACAGCCCCACGGATTCCAGGAGGACGCCCCGGACGGCGAAGGCCGCTTCGGCCAGAACTCCCGCGAGCCATTAATCCAAGAACCGGTACTGGGTGAAGACCACAGCCTGAAGCACGAAGGAAAACAATGGGGAGAATCTCGTATTTATAAGGACCAGAGGCGTGGAAAGAAACAGCGGGAGACGACCAGAACGATCTGTAAGAGCGGCGTCCAGAATTCACGAAGACAGCGGCGCCACCATAAAATTCTACATCCACGTACCTGGCAATCTCTGTAAAAAAAATCGGCGACGTGCCCGTCACAGGCCAACACATAGAAATCCCAATGGCATGCACCATATCAGGAAAGATCCAAGAGATCACGTTTTAAAAATAAAAAATAAAACCTATCAATGAACGGCCATGTCCACAATTAGGAGGCGGTTAGCGCCAGATGTATCCCCAGATCTCGTACCCCTTCATATCCCAAATAAATAGCACGTGGCAGCACGTGATTAACCAGTTTTAGGCTGTAAAAGAACATCAAAAGATCCACAAAAGTGAAACGGTTCTAGATCTAGAGATTGTAAGATGTAGCGGTTCCACACTATTGTAGAGCAAAATTAAAGAGACAAACAAAGAGTTCAAATGATCCACTAGTTTCATTACAACGCAGGAGATCCACTTATATACATGATGAAGGGGTGTGTTGGGGACAGGGCCGGTCCTGGGGCAGGGTGAACGGGGCGGCCGCCCCGGGCCCCCGAAAGTCAGGGGCCCCATCTCAGGTATATGTACGCTAGTACGTACATGCATACAAGTCTTCGAGGGAAAAACACAATTGAAGCCAATCTCAGCGCCTCGCTCAGCCTCTGGTACGCTAGTCTAGGAAACTAAAAAGTATATGGTGGGCCTGGCCCATGTTTGCATGTACGTGGAGACTGGAGAGGAAAAGGAATCTTCGATTCACTAATCACTATTTCCTGTAACTTCGGATTCACTAATCACTATTTCCTGTAACTTCGGATCGGTTGTTCCCTGCCCTTTTGGCTGTTTCACTGTTTCTGTTCGTCTAATCCTCTTCGACTCTGCTTCCTCAGGAACGACGCGGCGACTGCGGCAGGTACATCTCATCGCACCCTCTTCCCTCGCATGTTCTTCTTCCTGTTTATTTTCTTTCTAATCCTGATTCCCAACTTGTCAATCGATCAATCAGGTTAACAGGGAATTGTTGTTAGGGCGCTCGAAGCATTGCGCGCATGTAGTCAGATTGAATTACAGGGAGAAGGTACTAGCAGATTGTCAATACATTGGATGATCTTCTATACTAAATCTAATATTTTAATTAGCTTAATTTGTTCCTTCTAGTTTCAGCAGGGGTCATGTCGAGTTCGGGTATAAAGAAAGGAAGAAGGACGCAGATGAGGAGATAGAAGAATTGAGAGGATCTCTTTTTAAATACTATAAGAGCGATACAAGTACTCCAAGAAATCCAGACGAGTTGACGATAGTTCTTGCGGGTGACCAAACTAATGGCAATTAGGAAGATGATGGTCATACTCCTATAAAAGGCAATGCTGACGTCAACATGGATGATAGCACTGTGAGTGATCATGAGCCCATATTTATTTTGTATTGCATATCGGATTTTCTTTACTCTGCTTGTTACTGTGGCATCAGCTGAAAGAAATTTATTCAAAGTTGAGATTGTTGAAGAACTACCGGAGATCTACAATGTCGCAAGAGATGTTAAATGGCCATACAACTTTATGCATTGAGAAAAAAATTGCTTGACGAAATTGATATTGATACTATTATTAGCGATTTTGCATCTCATAATGCTAGGAGAAAATTTTGAAGGTAATATGTAATACATTATGTGATATGCACAATCATTTAGGACACACTTAATTATTCTCTTTGATACAAATTATACCCACGTATGATGATTATCAATTAGACATTTATATTAAGGGCCCCGAAGGGCCTGGGATTGTAGTTTCGCCCCGGGCCCCCGAAATCTCAGGACCGGCCCTGGTTGGGGAGACACCTCTTCCCCCAACAGACACCTCCTGGGAGGCATCCCTCCCACAATTGATCACATATTTTATTTCTCAACACTCCCCCTTGATCAATTTGTCAGTTGTATATTGCAAACTGAAAACTTCTCCTAAAACCCTGTGGGGAAAAATGAGGAGAAACCTTATAATAATATGCCATCGAAAACTCCTTTAAAACCCAGTGGGAAAAATATAAGGAGAAACCAATATGGCATATATCCACACTTGTATTTATATTGTCTCGTTAAAAACCTTATATGAGAAACCATCATGGAAAACTCATAAAGGGAAAAAGAGTATAATATGAGTGATTTGAGGATCACCAAACGGGTTATAACTTGGGATTTTACTCCCCCTGAACTTTGCAAACCTCAAGAATATCTCATACCAATTCCATGAATCTAGTTCTGGAATATAAACATTGATACAGACATTGTGAACATCACAATAATCTGTTTTCATATTATCCTCTTACATTTCTATAATTCACAAGGATAAATATAACACATAAGCAATACAAGTGACATTATCTTGGTAGATAATGATAATCCCCACATGATTTCACATGTGGTCAATCATTCTATGAAGTCATCCATATTTTGTGATGCTTCAAATAAAACATAATGATTACTGAAAGGACTCGTTTAGAGTCTATTCTGAAGACTTGCTTCAAAATACTCTTCCAGCAAACCTAGTCTTTGATATGGCATTGTGGGATCAGATAATTAGCCACTATCAATATATCAAACCATGGTCCTGATACGTCTCCGTCGTATCTACTTTTCCAAACACTTTTGCCCTTGTTTTGGACTCTAACTTGTATGATTTGAATGGAACTAATCCGGACTGACGTTGTTTTCAGCAGAATTACCATGGTGTTGTTTTATGTGCAGAAAACAAATATTCTCGGAATGACCTGAAACTCCACGGAACATCTTAGAAAAAACAATAAAAATCCTCGCCAAAGATGAAGACCAGGGGGGCCACACCCTTCTCATGAGGGTGGGGGGCGCCCCCCTAGGGCGACCCCCCTACCTCGTGGGCCCCCTGTTGCCTCTCCGACTCCAACTCCACCCCCATATATTGAGTTTCGATGAGAAAAAAATCAAAGAGAAGAAATCATCACGTTTTACGATACGGACCGCCGCCAAGCCCTAAAACCTCTCGGGATGGCTGATTTGGAGTCCGTTCGGGGCTCCGAAGAGGGGGATTCATCGCCGTCATCATCATCAACCATCCTCCATCACCAATTCCATGATGCTCACCGCCGTGCGTGAGTAATTCCATCATAGGCTTGCTGGACGGTGATGGGTTGGATGAGATTTATCATGTAATCGAGTTAGTTTTGTTAGGGTTTGATCCCTAGTATCCATTATGTTCTGAGATTGATGTTGCTATGACTTTGCTATGCTTAATGCTTGTCATTAGGGCCCGAGTGCCATGATTTCAGATCCGAACCTATTATGTTTTCATGAATATATGTGAGTTCTTGATCCTATCTTGCAAGTCTATAGTCACCTACTATGTGTTATGATCCGGCAACCCCGAAGTGACAATAATCGGGACCACTCCCGGTGATGACCATAGTTTGAGGAGTTCATGTATTCACTATGTGCTAATGCTTTGTTCTGGTTCTCTATTAAAAGGAGGCCTTAATATCCCTTAGTTTCCAATAGGACCCCGCTGCCACGGGAGGGTAGGACAAAAGATGTCATGCAAGTTCTTTTCCATAAGCACGTATGACTATATACGGAATACATGCCTACATTACATTGATGAATTGGAGCTAGTTCTGTGTCACCCTATGTTATGACTGTTACATGATGAACCGCATCCGGCATAATTATCCATCACTGATCCGGTGCCTACGAGTTTTCCATATACTGGTTTACGCTTATTTACTTTCCCGCTGCTACTGTTACAATCACTACAAAATACCAAAAACATTACTTTTGCTGTCTTTACTTTTGTTGCTGCTACCACTACTATCATATTACTTTGCTACTAAACACTTTGCTGCAGATACTAAGTTTCCAGGTGTGGTTGAATTGACAACTCATCTGCTAATACTTCAGAATATTCTTTGGCTCCCCTTGTGTCGAATCAATAAATTTGGGTTGAATACTCTACCCTCGAAAGCTGTTGCGATCTCCTATACTTGTGGGTTATCAGGTCCCATCTTGATTTTCCGGATGAAATTGATCAAGATCCTTTGTGCCCTAGATATATCTGAGGATATTCCTTACACAAACCTTATACCTTTCGGGGGATTGCACTCCCAATAAATTGTCAAAAACTATAGTGTCAGGCCTGACATATTTTGCAAGATATGTGAGTGTGTCGATGGTATTTAGATATGGCAATTCATGCCCCACTATCACTTCACCATCTCCCCTATGTCTCAAGGATTTTGTATCCCATATTAGGTATAATATGACCATACGTGTCTTTGATATAATATATCCATATTGAACTTCTCTAATACTTTTGGATATATGAAGACTGATATCTTAGGGGGATATGCTCAAGTCACAAACTTAGCATAATTTGGTTTAACCCAATAATCCGTCTTAATCATGATTGTGTGTATTTCATGTCTTATATAGACTTTGACGATAAGATCATCGATGCCACAAATTAAGGTGATGTAAAATCCAATCCAGGATTTCTCCATGAATACACGTCAACAAATATTAGTATGAGAGTAATCCTTGTCAAGTAATAACTCACTTAGTCGGTTGCACCACACAATTCTCCGACTAGTTCAAGTCATAGAATGACCTCAGAAGTTCCACACATGCATGTTGCGATTTACCTTTGGATTCAGAGTATTAAGTCATTCAATGACTTCAATATATACATCCAAACTAACTGACCATGGGAGTATGTAGACATTAAATGCGTGAACCATATGGATCTGTACTGCCATTAACATTCAGTATCGAAACATAATTCCACTCATACCAAGAAGGTATGCTACATCGTAACCGATGTTGGGTCTCTGCGAAAAACCCTTGTGCTACAAGCCTCGCTTTATCACCACCTCATTTATTTCCGTTTCCAAACAAAAATTCACTTCTCTTCCCTCTAGAAGATACTTATGAGTAGCGAGTTTTACAATGGTAAATACCTCTCTTTTGATGAGCGAGTGCTACTCTTCCTTAATTGCTTCCTTTCATTTGAACCAATATAAGTGCAACAACACTCTCCATGGATTTGGTTCAGGGCCCAAAAGAATTCTATCAATTATCGAGAAAATTTTTATGTTGACATATGTAGACTTTCGCATATACGATTCTCATGAATCAATATCATTGTGGAATTCTTGTTATGCCTCTTAAATCCTTGTGATTTTCCACAACAACAGAGTCAAGGTATTTTGATGTCCCAACACATAAAAATGTGTGCACATATGTGATGGACTTTGGATGTCGCGCATCCCTCAGGTGTCATTCAACCCAAGGTTGAATCATATTTACTGATCGAGGGGTCAATCTCCTATGTTTCCACTGAAACATATGAGAACTTAATCTCATGAAACCAGAATTCTCCCCCTCTTGCTCTCATCTAGGGATATGAGTGGTTCATTAGGTACCTCCACTCATTCTGGTAATTGACCATAATGACACTTTTGTCATCAGTAAATATACTTGGCAGATTATTTGCAATATGCTGCAAATTTCACATAACCTGAACCTCAAGTTCAGATTCTTAAGTACGTGGACAAAATTTCTATTACATTTATTATCCATTTCCTGGCATTCTTTGTGGTACATATCTCTCCTTAATGCCAGAAAATATTCTTATTGCAAAAGCAATCAGCGTATGGGCTGCAAATAACTCCCTTCATAGGGTTAAGGTATTCGACGGATTAACGATCAAACCATAATTATTCCTCACATAGATCCCAACCATATGTGAAGGCCCATGATATACGCTGGGGTGGTGACACCGGTATGCAACCGAATTACCGCAGATGGGAAATACTTCACTTATTTACACGTACAAACTGCAAGGGGGTGCAATATGATTTGATCTTATTTAGACCAAAGTTGCGGAGTGTGAGACCGCATGTTACCATCAAAAAAATGTTGGTAAATCACAATTATGCAACAATGAATCTCTTTCATAAGAGATCAAGCCAAACCATTCTGGTTATGTACTATATACTGAATATAACCATTGAATGCTCGTGAATGAACTTCAACGGTATTTACATTCCAATGGAATTATCCCACGTTAGGATAATTTGCTCTAAGTTCGTCAATTTGAGCAATTCATTCAGTAAACACATGGTTTTGTGTGAATACACATCTAAGACAATCTTCTAGATGCGTCTATGAACACCATAAAGTGTTGGGTTTCGTAGTAATTTCAAAAAAATTCCTACGCACACGCAAGATCATGGTGATGCATAGCAACGAGAGGGGGAGAGTGTGATCTACGTACCCTTGTAGATCGACAACGGAAGCGTTAACTTGGTTGATGTAGTCATACGTCTTCACGGCCCGACCGATCAAGCACCGAAACTACGGCACCTCCGAGTTCTAGCACATGTTCAACTCGACGACGATCCCGGGACTCCGATCCAGCAAAGTGTCGGGGAAGAGTTCCGTCAGCACGACGGCGTGGTGACGATCTTGATGTACTACTGTCGCAGGGCTTCGCCTAAGCACCGCTACAATATTATCGAGGACTATGGTGGAAGGGGGCACCGCACACGGCTAAGAATATGATCACGTGGATCAACTTGTGTCTAGGGGTGCCCCCTGCCCCCGTATATAAAGGAGCAAGGGGGAGGAGGCCGGCCGGCCCCTATGGCGCGCCAAGGAGGAGTCCTCCTCCTAGTAGGAGTAGGACTCCTACTAGGAGGGGGAAAGAAGTGGGGAGGAAGAAGGAAAGGGCCCCCCCCCTCTCCTAGTCCAATTCGGACCAGGGGGGAGGAGGCGCGCGGCCCACCTTTGGCTGCCCCTCTCTCTCTCCACTAAGGCCCATATGGCCCATTACTTCTCCCGGGGGGTTCCGGTAACCCTCCGGCTCTCCGGTTTTCTCCGAAATCACCCGGAACACTTCCAGTGTCCGAATATAGCCGTCCAATATATAAATCTTTATGTCTCGACCATTTCGAGACTCCTCGTCATGTCCGTGATCACATCCGGGACTCCGAACAACCTTCGGTACATCAAATGCATAAACTCATAATATAATTGTCATCGTAACCTTAAGCGTGCGGACCCTACGGGTTCGAGAACAATGTAGACATGACCGAGACACGTCTCCGGTCAATAACCAATAGAGGAACCTAGATGCTCATATTGTCTCCTACATATTCTACGAAGATCTTTTATCGGTCAGACCGCATAACAACATACGTTGTTCCCTTTGTCATCGGTATGTTACTTGCCCGAGATTCGATCGTCGGTATCCTATACCTAGTTCAATCTCGTTACCGGCAAGTCTCTTTACTCGTTCTGTAATACATCATCCCGCAACTAACTCATTAGTTGCAATGCTTGCAAGGCTTAAGTGATGTGCATTACCGAGAGGGCCCAGTGATACCTCTCCGACAATCGGAGTAACAAATCCTAATCTCGAAATACGCCAACTCAACATGTACCTTTGGAGACACCTGTAGAGCTCCTTTATAATCACCCAGTTACGTTGTGACATTTGGTAGCACATAAAGTGTTCCTCTGGCAAACGGGAGTTGCATAATCTCATAGTCATAGGAACATGTATAAGTCATGAAGAAAGCAATAGCAACATACTAAACGATCGGGTGCTAAGCTAATGGAATGGGTCATGTCAATCAGATCATTCAACTAATGATGTGATCCCATTAATCAAATAACAACTCTTTGTCCATGGTTAGGAAACATAACCATCTTTGATTAACGAGCTAGTCAAGTAGAGGCATACTAGTGACACTCTGTTTGTCTATGTATTCACACATGTATTATGTTTCCGGTTAATACAATTCTAGCATGAATAATAAACTTTTATCATGATATAAGGAAATAAATAATAACTTTATTATTGCCTCTAGGGCATATTTCCTTCAGTCTCCCACTTGCACTAGAGTCAATAATCTAGATTACACAGTAATGATTCTAACACCCATGGAGCCTTGGTGCTGATCATGTTTTGCTCGTGGAAGAGGCTTAGTCAACGGGTCTGCAACATTCAGATCCGTATGTATCTTGCAAATCTCTATGTCTCCCACCTGGACTAGATCCCGGATGGAATTGAAGCGTCTCTTGATGTGCTTGGTTCTCTTGTGAAATCTGGATTCCTTCGCCAAGGCAATTGCACCAGTATTGTCACAAAAGATTTTCATTGGACCCGATGCACTAGGTATGACACCTAGATCGGATATGAACTCCTTCATCCAGACTCCTTCATTCGCTGCTTCCGAAGCAGCTATGTATTCCGCTTCACACGTAGATCCCGCCACGACGCTCTGTTTAGAACTGCACCAACTGACAGCTCCACCGTTTAATGTAAACACGTATCCGGTTTGCGATTTAGAATCGTCCGGATCAGTGTCAAAGCTTGCATCAACGTAACCGTTTACGATGAGCTCTTTGTCACCTCCATATACGAGAAACATATCCTTAGTCCTTTTCAGGTACTTCAGGATGTTCTTGACCGCTGTCCAGTGATCCACTCCTGGATTACTTTGGTACCTCCCTGCTAGACTTATAGCAAGGCACACATCAGGTCTGGTACACAGCATTGCATACATGATAGAGCCTATGGCTGAAGCATAGGGAACATCTTTCATTTTCTCTCTATCTTCTGCAGTGGTCGGGCATTGAGTCTGACTCAACTTCACACCTTGTAACACAGGCAAGAACCCTTTCTTTGCTTGATCCATTTTGAACTTCTTCAAAATCTTGTCAAGGTATGTGCTTTGTGAAAGTCCAATTAAACGTCTTGATCTATCTCTATAGATCTTTATGCCTAATATGTAAGCAGCTTCACCGAGGTCTTTCATTGAAAAACTCTTATTCAAGTATCCCTTTATGCTATCCAGAAATTCTATATCATTTCCAATCAGTAATATGTCATCCACATATAATATCAGAAATGCTACAGAGCTCCCACTCACTTTCTTGTAAATACAGGCTTCTCCAAAAGTCTGTATAAAACCAAATGCTTTGATCACACTATCAAAGCGTTTATTCCAACTCCGAGAGGCTTGCACCAGTCCATAAATGGATCGCTGGAGCTTGCACACTTTGTTAACTCCCTTTGGATCGACAAAACCTTCCGGTTGCATCATATACAACTCTTCCTCCAGAAATCCATTCAGGAATGCAGTTTTGACATCCATCTGCCAAATTTCATAATCATAAAATGCGGCAATTGCTAACATGATTCGGACAGACTTAAGCATCGCTACGGGTGAGAAGGTCTCATCGTAGTCAACCCCTTGAACTTGCCGAAACCCTTTTGCGACAAGTCGAGCTTTGTAGACAGTAATATTACCGTCGGTGTCAGTCTTCTTCTTGAAGATCCATTTATTCTCAATTGCTTGCCGATCATTGGGCAAGTCAACCAAAGTCCATACTTTGTTCTCATACATGGATCCCTTCTCAGATTTCATGGCTTCAAGCCATTTTGCGGAATCTGGGCTCACCATCGCTTCTTCATAGTTCATAGGTTCATCATGATCTAGTAGCATGACTTCCAGAACTGGATTACCGTACCACTCTGGCGCGGATCTCACTCTGGTTGATCTACGAGGTTCAGTAGTATCTTGTTCTGAAGTTTCATGATCATTATCATTAGCTTCCTCACTAATTGGTGTAGGTGTCACAGAAACAGTTTTCTGTGATGCACTACCTTCCAATAAGGGAGCAGGTACAGTTACCTTGTCAAGTTCTACTTTCCTCCCACTCACTTCTTTCGAGAGAAACTCCTTCTCCAGAAAGTTTCCGAACTTAGCAACAAAAGTCTTGCCTTCGGATCTGTGATAGAAGCTGTATCCAATAGTCTCCTTTGGATATCCTATGAAGACACATTTCTCTGATTTGGGTTCGAGCTTATCAGGTTGAAGCTTTTTCACATAAGCATCGCAACCCCAAATTTTCAGAAACGACAACTTTGGTTTCTTGCCAAACCATAGTTCATAAGGCGTCGTCTCAACGGATTTTGATGGTGCCCTATTTAACGTGAATGCGGCCGTCTCCAAAGCATAACCCCAAAATGATAGCGGTAAATCAGTAAGAGACATCATAGATCGCACCATATCTAGTAAAGTACGATTACAACGTTCGGACACACCATTACGCTGTGGTGTTCCGGGTGGCGTGAGTTGCGAAACTATTCCGCATTGTTTCAAATGTACACCAAACTCGTAACTCAAATGTTCTCCTCCGTAGAAACTTTATTTTCTTGTTATGATGATTTTCAACTTCACTCTGAAATTCTTTGAACTTTTCAAACGTTTCAGACTTATGTTTCATTAAGTAGATATACCCATATCTGCTTAAGTCATCTGTGAAGGTGAGAAAATAACGATATCCGCCACGAGCCTCAATATTCATCGGACCACATACATCTGTATGTATGATTTCCAACAAATCTGTTGCTCTCTCCATAGTACCGGAGAACGGCGTTTTAGTCATCTTGCCCATGAGGCACGGTTCGCAAGTACCAAGTGATTCATAATCAAGTGGTTCCAAAAGTCCATCAGTATGGAGTTTCTTCATGCGCTTTACACCGATATGACCTAAACGGCAGTGCCACAAATAAGTTGCACTATCATTATCAACTCTGCATCTTTTGGCTTCAACATTATGAATATGTGTGTTACTACTATCGAGATTCAATAAGAATAGACCACTCTTCAAGGGTGCATGACCATAAAAGATATTACTCATATAAATAGAACAACCATTATTCTCTGATTTAAATGAATAACCGTCTCGCATCAAACAAGATCCAGATATAATGTTCATGCTTAACGCTGGCACCAAATAACAATTATTTAGGTCTAATGTTAATCCCAAAGGTAGATGTAGAGGTAGCGTGCCGACCGCGATCACATCGACTTTGGAACCGTTTCCCACGCGCATCGTCACCTCGTCCTTAGCCAATCTTCGCTTAATCCGTAGTCCCTGTTTCGAGTTGCAAATATTAGCAACAGAACCAGTATCAAATACCCAGGTGCTACTGCGAGCATTAGTAAGGTACACATCAATAACATGTATATCACATATACCTTTGTTCACCTTGCCATCCTTCTTATCCGCCAAATACTTGGGGCAGTTCCGCTTCCAGTGACCAGTCTGCTTGCAGTAGAAGCACTCAGTTTCAGGCTTAGATCCAGACTTGGGTTTCTTCTCTTGAGCAGCAACTTGCTTGCTGTTCTTCTTAAAGTTCCCCTTCTTCTTTCCTTTGCCCTTTTTTCTTGAAACTAGTGGTCTTGTTGACCATCAACACTTGATGCTCCTTTTTGATTTCTACCTCCGCAGCTTTCAGCATTGCGAAGAGCTCGGGAATAGTCTTATTCATCCCTTGCATATTATAGTTCATCACGAAGCACTTGTAGCTTGGTGGCAGTGATTGAAGAATTCTGTCAATGACGCAATCATCTGGAAGATTAACTCCCATTTGAATCAAGTGATTATTATACCCAGACATTTTGAGTATATGCTCACTGACAGAACTGTCCTCCTCCATCTTGCAGCTATAGAACTTATTGGAGACTTCATATCTCTCAATCCGGGCATTTGCTTGAAATATTAACTTCAACTCCTGGAACATCTCATATACTCCATGATGTTCAAAACGTCGTTGAAGTCCCGGTTCTAAGCCATAAAGCATGGCACACTGAACTATCGAGTAGTCATCAGCTTTGCTCTGCCAGACGTTCACAACATCTGGTGTTGCTCCAGCAGCAGGCCTGACACCCAGCGGTGCTTTCAGGACGTAATTCTTCTATGCGGCAATCAGGATAATCCTCAAGTTACGCACCCAGTCCGTGTAATTGCTACCATCATCTTTCAACTTTGCTTTCTCAAGGAACGCATTAAAATTCAACGGAACAACAGCATGGGCCATTTATCTACAATCATACATAAAACAAGCAAGATACTATCAGGTACTAAGTTCATGATAAATTTAGGTTCAATTAATCATATTACTTAAAGAACTCACACTTAGATAGACATCCCTCTAATCCTCTAAGTGATTACGTGATCCAAATCAAGTAAACCATGTCCGATCATCATGTGAGATGGAGTAGTTTCATTGGTGAACATCACTATGTTGATCATATCTACTATATGATTCACGCTCGACCTTTCGGTCTCCGTGTTCCGAGGACATATCTGTATATGCTTGGCTCGTCAAGTATAACCTAAGTTTTCCGCGTGTGCAACTATTTTGCACCCGTTGTATTTGAACGTAGAGCCTATCACACCCGATCATCACATGGTGTCTCAGCACGAAGAACTTTCGCAATGGTGCATACTCAGGGAGAACACTTCTTGATAATTAGTGAGAGATCATCTTATAATGCTACCGTCAATCAAAGCAAGATAAGATGCATAAAAGATAAACATCACATGCAATCAATATAAGTGATATGATATGGCCATCATCATCTTGTGCTTGTGATCTCCATCTCCGAAGCACCGTCATGATCACCATCATCACCGGCGCGACACCTTGATCTCCATCGTAGCATCGTTGTCATCTCGCCAATCTTATGCTTCCACGACTATCGCTACCGCTTAGTGATGAAGTAAAGCATTACAGCGCGATTGCATTGCATACAATAAAGCGACAACCATATGGCTCCTGCCAGTTGCCGATAACTCGGTTACAAAACATGATCATCTCATACAATAAAATTTAGCATCATGTCTTGACCATATCACATCACAACATGCCCTGCAAAAACAAGTTAGGCGTCCTCTACTTTGTTGTTGCATGTTTTACGTGGCTGCTACGGGCTTAAGCAAGAACCAATCTTACCTACGCATCAAAACCACAATGATAGTTTGTCAAGTTGGTGTTGTTTTAACCTTCGCAAGGACCGGGCGTAGCCACACTCGGTTCAACTAAAGTTGGAGAAACTGTCACCCGCAAGCCACCTATGTGCAAAGCACGTCGGGGAAACCGGTCTTGCGTAAGCGTACGCGTAATGTCGGTCCGGGCCGCTTCGTCCAACAATACCGTCGAACCAAAGTATGACATGCTGGTAAGCAGTATGACTTATATCGCCCACAACTCACTTGTGTTCTACTCGTGCATATAACATCAACATATAAAACCTAGGCTCGGATGCCACTGTTGGGTTTCGTAGTAATTTCAAAAAATTTCCTACGCACACGCAAGATCATGGTGATGCATAGCAACGAGAGGGGGAGAGTGTGATCTACGTACCCTTGTAGATCGACAACGGAAGTGTTAACTTGGTTGATGTAGTCGTACGTCTTCACGGCCCGACCGATCAAGCACCGAAACTACGGCACCTCCGAGTTCTAGCACACGTTCAGCTCGATGACGATCCCCGGACCCCGATCCAGCAAAGTGTCGGGGAAGAGTTCCGTCAGCACGACGGTGTGGTGACGATCTTGATGTACTACTGTTGCAGGGCTTCGCCTAAGCATCGCTACAATATTATAGAGGACTATGGTGGAAGGGGGCACCGCACACGGCTAAGAATATGATCACGTGGATCAGCTTGTGTCTAGGGGTGCCCCCTGCCCCCGTATATAAAGGAGCAAGTGGGAGAAGGCCGGCCGGCCCCTATGGCGCGCCAAGGAGGAGTCCTCCTCCTAGTAGGAGTAGGACTCCTACTAGGAGGGGAAAGAAGTGGGGAGGGAGAAGGAAAGGGGGGCGCCGCCCCCCCCCTCCTAGTCCAATTCGGACCAGGGGGGAGGAGGCGCGCAGCCCACCTTTGGCTGCCCCTCTCTCTCTCCACTAAGGCCCATATGGCCCATTACTTCTCCCGGGGGGGGGGGGGTTCCGGTAACCCTCCGGCTCTCCGTTTTCTCCGAAATCACCCAGAACACTTCCGGTGTCCGAATATAGCCGTCCAATATATCAATCTTTATGTCTCGACCATTTCAAGACTCCTCGTCATGTCCGTGATCACATCCGGGACTCCGAACAACCTTCGGTACATCAAAATGCATAAACTCATAATATAACTGTCATCGTAACCTTAAGCGTGCGTACCCTACGGGTTCGAGAACAATGTAGGCATGACCGAGACACGTCTCCGGTCAATAACCAATAGCGGAACCTGGATGCTCATATTGGCTCCTACATATTCTACGAAGATCTTTTATCGGTCAGACCGCATAACAACATACGTTGTTCCCTTTGTCATCGGTATGTTACTTGCCCGAGATTCGATCGTCGGTATCCTATACCTAGTTTAATCTCGTTACCGGCAAGTCTCTTTACTCGTTATGTAATACATCATCCCGCAACTAACTCATTAGTTGCAATGCTTGCAAGGCTTAAGTGATGTGCATTACCGAGAGGGCCCAGAGATACCTCTCCGACAATCGGAGTGACAAATCCTAATCTCGAAATACGCCAACTCAACATGTACCTTTGGAGACACCTGTAGAGCTCCTTTATAATCACCCAGTTACGTTGTGACGTTTGGTAGCACACAAAGTGTTCCTCTGGCAAACGGGAGTTGCATAATCTCATAGTCATAGGAACATGTATAAGTCATGAAGAAAGCAATAGCAACATACTAAACGATCGGGTGCTAAGCTAATGGAATGGGTCATGTCAATCAGATCATTCAACTAACGATGTGATCCCGTTAATCAAATAACAACTCTTTGTCCATGGTTAGGAAACATAACCATCTTTGATTAACGAGCTAGTCAAGTAGAGGCATACTAGTGACACTCTGTTTGTCTATGTATTCACACATGTATTATGTTTCCGGTTAATACAATTCTAGCATGAATAATAAACTTTTATCATGATATAAGGAAATAAATAATAACTTTATTATTGCCTCTAGGCATATTTCCTTCATAAAGTACCAACATAACCCAGATAATGGTTGAATAATCCAAACATATTCTTGAATGCAATCAAGAGTATTGGCTGGCTCATTTCAAATTTTAAGGTGAAAGTGCCTTAAAATTAATTCCCCAATGTCACATGTAGTGCACAAAATAATCTGATGATTGTTGGGAATATTGCAACTTGTCAAGTTGTGGCCAACAGAATTGTCAATAATGTCTCTAATCGTCCAATACCATGATGATAAAGGAGGAAACATTATTATGTATGCAACAAGATTGAGTATGAACTGACTCATACACTCAATTTCCTCAATTATCATGTTCTAGGGACAAGACGTTACAATTTATATTACATGTAGTAGTAAAATTATAGGCTAATGATATTTAGGGATAACTAGGAGACTACACGAGATCTCCAAATTATCTTTGGAATATCATTCCACAAGCATATCATCAATATAGAGGAGTTCATTCTCCTTTACCATGCCAGAATATTTTCTGGTTGTTTCCTTTTGAAGTGGAACTTCAAACTTATCCCATTAAATACATTTGCCTCCAGTGAGACGGTGGTATGATTCAACCCAATACTTGACCAATTGGTAATCATTAGTACGACATTTCGTAAAACCACCATTCTGACAAACTTGAAAGTTTTCTTTATGATCATTTAAATTAAATGACCCATTGCCTTTTGAGATATACACTCAATTTCTCCTTGTCATTTTTTTCTTCACTTTACATTCAACTCCTCATGGTTCTCTAACCACTATTGCTTAGTACTAAGAGTACTAGCATGAGTTTCAGGAATTGCAACCTGAAACAAAGATGATATTTCTGTTTACCATCCTAGGAGAACGTAAAGTGCAGTAAGAACTTATAGTCAGATATGTATCTGAAGCCGCCTTATCACATAATCTCAACGTAGTGTTGATTTATAGACAACAGAATTATAAGGCTCAATGGACTCGAAGTCCTGACAACGAATGAATAATCATTCATGTGATGCTTATAACAATATATCTCGCCCCAATGAAGGCTCAAAGGGAAAATGGATATTCATCATCCATTACATGCTCAGTTTGAGAACCGAGCCATTGCGATGACACATAAATGCAAATATGCATATTCTTAGCTATTTATAAATAGCCATGACATTTTATGCAGGTGGAGTTTATGTGGAAACAAGGCTCCAGGTCGACAAAATCTTTAATGTCCATGACCCATGTTAAATAGTTACTGCCACCAAATGTCATCTCATCACATTTCCTTTATAAAAAGGTCAGCCATATG
Organism: Triticum aestivum; assembly: GCF_018294505.1. Lineage (NCBI taxonomy): Eukaryota > Viridiplantae > Streptophyta > Magnoliopsida > Poales > Poaceae > Triticum > Triticum aestivum. Next base: position 716,257,215 of record NC_057800.1, read on the forward strand.
TTGCATGAAATTCTCATGCATTAATTTACCTTTAGTAAATTAAGTAGGATGAAAATGCTATGGCTAAGCATAATCATGGTGATGGTGATTTTAAGTGACCCATAGGGCAAGCCTTCCAGAAGAACACCGTAGTGTGGTTTGGATCTTCCAAGTAAAGGTAGTCACCTCAAAAGGGACAAACCTTTAATTTCCTTAAAACACATAGAGGTAGTCGACCACCTAGTGGTGCCTCAGTCTTATGGACAATTCCCATTAATCATAGCCTCCACAACCTTATGTTATTTATAACATATGAAGGTAATCACCATAAAATGACGTGAACCTCTCAGCTGTGCATGAAACTTAATTCATATCTATGATGGCGTCTCATAAGTTGTGTATGCATGGAAGGTAATCACCAAAATATGCAAGTATTTGGCATAATTCTCTTCATAGCATAACATGCAGCATAGTTACCATTGCCTTGGATTTATCTCCTGATGGAGTATGTGACACCATAGTCACAACCAATGACAAATGCTATGAAATTGACAAGTATTTGGAAAAACATCTTGAAGATAGGCACTACTGGTGTAGGCCTTATAATGGCTATGTCATAAGTTTTGTGCCTTCATTTTTTTTGCTTTGAACACATGGAGATAATCACTACTAAGTAGTGTAGACCTCACTCTTATGGAGCTTCTCACAACCTTGTGTTAATTAAAAACACATTGAAGGTAATCATCACATAGTGATGTAGACCTCACAGTTGTGAACGAAACTAATCGTTGTCATAATGCAATCCATAAGTTGTGTGAAAAATTGAAGATAGTCATTATGTCGGAACGATATAATATAGACCTCACAATAACATGGATAATCTGCAATTAAGCAGGAGATACCATTTGTCGATTCCTCGTTACAAATGTAAATTTGACATAGTCAGGCAGCGTCATACACTTTACTACCTTATGTTTCCCAAATGTGCAAGCAAGTTCCATATTCTATTCCAATAATGGAATCAACATATTGCTTTGCAACAATATTACTCATGTAATAAATGCAGAAGTATAGACATACTTGTGCAACATATATAAGGACTTGGGGCCTCATATGATCATTTTACATGATGTAAAATGATGCATAATCAATTATATTATGCAATTCAACTAGACCTGTTGGTCTGGCACGTATATTTGCTCTGAAGCCTAGGGCATAAAACGCAAGCAACAATAACCCTATGGTTAAAGTGCCGAAAACAGTCAGCCCATGGCTAAACTGCAAAGTCCAACGAGCATCATATTGCTCTATTGTAAGTTTCCGTAAGCCCCAAGGGCTAACCAGAACAAGGACTTTTCAGGATTGCGAACCAACCTGTGGTTGAGATGGTTAGGTGGACAGTGGTATCCCCAACCCAACATGGTTCAAATCCTGGTGCTCGCATTGAGGTGCTCATAGGGGTAGAGTGTGCGTGTGTGCGTTTATAGGGATGAGTGTATGCGCGTGTATATGAGCGCTTGTGTCTGTACTGATGCTAAAAAAAAGACTTTTCAGGATTATCAAAGAATCCTTGGCTGATTTGCAAAATCACCAAATGATAGGATTTCCATCCTTCTCCCGTCGGGATAGGCTAGCCGTGCCGCCGGCCTTTAGGAGGCCGCCACGCCTGGGGGGAGGTCATGTTCGACCGCCGTCGCTAGCCTAGGGCGCCCCACCACCAAGCCTTGATGGTTGTGCGTCGCCGCACGGGATGGCCGCCTGCTTCCGTGCTCCGTTGCCTCGCCGCCCGCCTCTTGAAGAAGAGGCCGCGCCGCTGTACGGAGCCGCCGGGCTTGGCTCCGGCCGTAGGCCTTGCCTTGAGCCACCATTCTTGGCTGCCGCTGCCCCGATTGCCGCGCACGTCCATGGCGGCCGTCGGGCACGAGCACCCGTGCCGAGTTGGCCGTCGCCACAGCAGTGGCACCGCACGCTTTTGCCGCCACGGCTTCCACCGGTTGAAGGTCCGCGAAGTTCCGGTCGTGGCTGCCACCGCTGATGGCCTCCGTTAGTGCCGTTGAGGCTTCAGTTCGTGGACGCCTGTCTGCTTCGTCTTTGCGTGAGGAACGCCATCGCTGGCAGTTCTGGAATTATGATTAGAACAGGCATCAAAGTGCAACGGTTAGTTCATCAATCTAAACCCAATCTCTAGTAATCAATACAATGCACTAAAAATTGAATGAGTGCATGCATGTGCATGCCAATTGATCTATGTCAATTGATTTTCCTTCCCGGGCATGGACGAGATGTGCATGCCGTGTCCCAAGTGCCGATGCAGGGGCAATTCTTCTGGCCTGGTTTGCTTGTTCTCTGGAAAACCGCGTCAATCATGCATGCTGCAGCCCGCGTTGCTGACGCGGCATCAGGACCAGGTGCAACCCGCAGTCGTGTACAGCCGCCGTGGGACTACATGTCGCTGCGCAGCCGGATGGCATGGTCGGAGCATTCGTTGTGGAGGCCGCCGTCGAGAGGCATCTCCTCTTCCTTCCATGTTTTCGTTCCATGCCGGCGATGCCTTGCACGCAGCCCTCCTTCTTGGGACTGCCTATCTATTTCTCGTTCCGTGGTCTAATTGCTTTTGGCAGAGATAAGTGCTGATAACGTATTGTAGAGCAAAATTAAAGAGACAAACAAAGAGTCCAAATGATCCACTAGTTTCATTACAACATGGGAGATCCACTTATATACATGGTGAAGGGGTGTGTTGGGGAGACACCTCTTCCCCCAACAAACACCTTCTGGGAGGCATCCCTCCCACAATTGATCACATGTTTTATTTCTCAACACACAAAGGCAGCGGGTGGCGATGATTCCGTCTACGGAATTCTCCTCAGGATCATCCTTTTACTTGAAATTCTTCTTGTTCTGGAAACATGTGAAAATGAACTTGACAGTCGGTCGCCTTTAGAGCATCTCTAGCCGTTCGGCTTCCCAGGGGCTGGAAATAGCACCGCCCTGGGGGCGAACCGGCGATAATTTGACTGTGGGGCGATCGGGTTTCCAGCCGCCGCCCCCAGGTGACATTTTCTAAAGGTTTTTAAAAACATAGTCAGGCAAATTTCGGGCAAACATGACACAGATTCGGCTATATTTAGGCATTCCATCGTCTTTTTACATATTGAAAACATAACCTAAAAGGAAAAAAAAGAAGAAGAAAAAGTATTGTTGCCAAGCCACCGCCGCCCGCGCGCGCCCACAGGCCGAAGAGCTTGCTGAAGGCGCCGTAGTCGCCATCGTCGTCATCCTCCTTCTCCTTCTTCACATCGCGGCCGTCCCTACTAGACCCCTGCCCAGGGTCGCCCTAGCGGACTGGTTTGGCTGCCGGCGACGCCTCGTTGTCGCTGTCCTCGAGGATGATGACGCCTCCCTCGTCGCGGCCACGGTGCCGACCGGCGATCTCCTCTAGGAAGCAGCGTTGGCGCTCCATCTCCAACCGGGCCTAGTCTTCACGCGTCCACTTGATAGCGGCCTCGTCGGCGGCGGCCATGTCATCGTGCTTGCTCTTCACGGCAGTGAGCCCCGGCTCCGTCTTCGGCTTCACGAGGCGGGAGGTACGAGCAGAGGAGGCATGCCCGCCCTCGTTGATGACGAGGGCGGCGCCGCGAGTGCGCCGGCAGAGCGGCGTCTCCACGGGCTCAGCCTTGACGCTGACGAGCGTCGTCGACCCGGAGGAACAGGAGGACGAGGAGGAGGAGGAGGACCCTCCCGCCATGCGCCTCGGCAGCCACGGGCCGCCACTCTGGCGGGGGGCCGGGGCTGCCGGGTACTCAAGCGGCAGATAGTTGCCGCCCTCGAGGTACTCAAGGATGGCGTGGAGCGTGCGGCCGGGGGCGCCCCACCACAGGTGGCGGCCGTCGCTCTTGTTGTGGCCCCTTATCACCGGCACGTGGTTGGTGGAGGTGAGCTGCTCCTCGTGGCGGCGCTGAAAGTACGCTGCACAATGCGCGTGGGCATCGGCGGCGTACTCTGAGATGTCCCGCTCCTCCTCCGTCAGAGAGGCCCAAACACGCTCGATCTCGGCGTGGAAGGGGCCGGCCTCGATCGTCTGCAGGGGTATGGGGACACCTCCACCGCCCCGACACGCGCATGTCAAGTGGCGCTGGATAGTTCGCCTGGTGGAGGAGATGGGCTTCCCACTCGTGCAGGTGGCGTCGGCCGAAGCCGTTGGTCGCCGCTCCGTCGCTTGGGAACTACTCTCCTATCGGCAGGGCCTACACGCGGTGAGAGAGGGAGATGCGATGGGGGGCGTCGGCGGTGAGAGAGAGGATGCGGGCGAGTGCGTCCACCGGCGAGGAAGGGGGCGGATTTTATAGTGGCCGGGGGGCGGCAAGCGTGTGTATACGTGGCGGGAGGAGGCGCGTCGACGCACTGCGCCGCCCGTGAGGAATCAATGTAAAGCTGACCGGCGGTAGCCATGGCATTGATTCCCTACGGGAAACCGAGGCAATGAGGAAGACGAGACGAGACCGATCGCTGATTCGGCGGCCCCACAGCGCGCCGGGTTCGCCCAGGGGCCGCTGGCGCCAAATTCAGGTCTAACCGACGAGAAATGGGCTTCTGGGGCCGATTGGGCTGTATTTTTAGCGTCGGCGATAAAAAAGGGCCCGGGGGAGGAGGGTTGTTGGGGGCGAGTGGAGATGCTCTTAGCTACTTGTTGAGGAAGAGGGTGCTTGGATCCAAGGGACTATTTTTAGTCTGACTAAAAATAGTCTCTTTTAGAGGCTAAAGTTCCAAGCACCCCTGACTAAAGAAAGGCTAGGACTAGTCTTGAGGCTAAAATTTTTTAGTCATAGGAAACCTACTAAAATATGTATTAGCCTTCTCTCTCCTCATTTAATTCCTCTCCTTTAACACATGCGAGTTCTGTATTGGAGGGTTTGGAGGATAATAAATGCTCAATAACTTGATTTTAGTCTTTTTAGTATTTGGATCCAAGCATGGATGAGGCTAGCAAGTTTTAGTTCCACTACTTTTAGTCATGGGACTAAAATGTATTCAAGCACCCTCGAACTCTTCCTTTGCGCATTCATTGAGTACGTTGTTTATCATTTTTTCTCTCTAATTTTTAAAATATTGGTAAAAGGTACACATCCGATATGTTATAGCTCAAATAAATAATGGCAACCACCAGAAACACCCCACCAAATTCTGGTATTATCGTAATAATTATTCCAACTACTACACGTGAAAGATAGTTTAGAGTAATGCATAAAACGACAAAGAATGAACAACCAAGAGCACTATTGAATAACCATGTACACACTGGCTGATAAAATGGCAAGAGACGAGGTGCCTTCACACTTACAACGTCCAACTATTAGTTCGCTATTGCGTAGAGATGAGGTTAGTTTCAAATAGCGAAGATAGCATCCGCTATTGCTCAAACTAAATGTCATTACATTTTGTTAATGATCTAGAAATATGCCGCTACACGGACATAGTGCCCGCAATATCACCCGCTATCCGCATTCCGCTATGCGGACCCCAATCCGCTATTTAAAACCAACTATACATGCAATCCGTGATGTCAAACCCGCTTAGTTCTGATTTCTCTAGAGACGGTGGACATTCATGCAACAATGACGGAGTCAGGACTGCACCAGATCTTTGTTAGCTAGATAGGCTTGGAAGGCATAGGAAATTACTCTTCCGCGTCATCTTAATGTTACATGACCAACTTGGTGCCTACAACCTCCTTTAGGGATACTCAAATGACGTGTAAAAGCCAGCTAGCCAGAGAATCCAAGAAAAATAGTGGCCTTGTCTAAATTGTACTTCCTTGGACATTCCAATACAGCAGATGTCAGGAGTTTTTTGCCCTGCTTCCCCTGGCCAAAAGGCATTTCTAGTTTTCTACTGTGTGAAAGAATGGCATCATGATTCACACGCGATGTCTCAGCGAAAATTTACTGTATACTCTAGCACTATTAATTATTGCTCCCATTAGTACCACACCTGTACTTGGTTCTTGCATTGCCATGTGGTTGTTCGGGAACAGGTGGAGATGGAATCACCCGTTCGTGCATTCGGAGGCAGAGGCGAACAAAGCTATTGCCTTTCCTTTTTGACATACTGGTGATTTTATCTACGGATTTTTCCTCAGGATATATGACTTATTTTGAGTTCTTCTTGTTCCAGGGATGCACTACCCATATATGCATAAGTACGTAAATGTCGACTACTGATACTGCATTTGATAGTCTCCTTGCTACATGCAAAGGGGCTCCTGAATATATTACTCAAACGTGTCACAACAAGTTGTGTTACAGAATTACAGGACTACATTACAACGTGCAGAGAGGAAGAACTGTCACGAGGAGATGGCTTCCTTGTCACATGTCCTGGAGAGCCTATCTGACCACAGGTCTAGATTGGAGATGATTAGTGTAGAGGAGATAGTGGAGTGCCTATCTATGGCCCTAAAGGCTTTATCGTTACGAGCTTCCCAACTTTTCCATAAGATTGTGAGAAATACGAAAGACTAGGCGCCGGCAGGCGCATGTGGATGAGGCAAGGCATCCCAGAGATCGTCGATGGAGTCCGAAATTGGTCTGATGCCCACACATTGCCAAATGCAGGCGGCGATGGGACAGACGATGAAGAGGTGGGGGGCGTGTTCGAAGGGCGCCAGACACCGCGGGCAGGCAGCGCCGGAGATGATGTGCTTGTGGACGAGGTTGGCGCATGTGTGGAGCCTGTCGCGGTGCGGCCAAGCAAAGATCTTGATCTTGTTAGGTACCTTGGAGTGCCAAATAAGTGGTGCATTCCAGTCGTCGTCGGTTGTCCGGATGAGTACATCATAGGCACTCCTAGTGGAGAACGCAAGGCCCCAATGAGAAAGCGCTGACCCTTATCTAAGACGGCAAAGAATCCTGCAGCACAGCCAAAAGCAAAACCAACTCCTGCGAAGCGTAAAAGGTTAAACAATTTCGCGGGTTAGCCTCCAAACCAAAATGCCCAATATTTGCAACCCTAATTATGGGCACCTCTGAGTGGGAGAAGAGGTTGGGGAATGTTGTAGCTAGTGGTTTTGGGGTGAGCCAAGTATCATATCAAAAGTAGGTTGAGGTTCCATTGCTGGTAAGCACAAAGGCTATACATTGTAATTTAGGCATATGGTGGTTTATTGTTTTGCATAGGTAGGATGTATTGGAGGCAAGGTTAAGAAAAGCGTTGGGGTGCTGCAAGCTTAACCATTCTAGCCAGGGAGCATATTTAGGGAGAGGTGATTTGACAACGAACTTCATAAGTAAGCAAGAGTTCTGAACATGCAAGTTTTAAATGCCTAAGCCACCTTATTTTTTGGGTGTACAAATGTTGTTCCAAGTGATGCGGCATTGTGCACCAGAACAGGTGTCTTCTACCGAGGAAAAGAAGGCACGTCTAATTGCATCTATTATTTTGAGAACTTTTTTGGGGATGAGGAAGACCGAAATGTAGTAGGTTAGGATTGAATCTATGACCGCTGTAATGAGAACTAAACGATCCCCTTGAGTTATTAATCTAGCCCGCCAACTAGAGAGGTATTTTTTGCAGCGCTCTAAGATGGGTAGAAAGGTATTAGGTGGTGGTCGGAGAGGTGTGAGCGGGGGACCAAGATAAGGTTGGGGGAAGAACGACATTGCACAACCCAAAATATTTGCTATGGCATATGTGATGTGTTGCGGGGAGTGGAGTTCAATAGTGATTTTGGAAAAGTTGATTGTGAGGCTTTGCGGAAGCGAAAAGATCTACAATATTTTTAGGAAGGAGGCATCAGAAGGCGAAGCTGCGGCAACGAAGTATGTCGTCGGGTACTAGTTAAGCAGCACAATTCATGCACACAACTTGTATTGATTTCCTCTTTGGGTATTTATACAATTACATGACGGAGGGAGATGCAAGGGAGTGGAGAGGTGGTTAGCTACAATGAGCATGTCGTGCATTCGTGAAGGGCACATGATGTGCACACGCTGTTGAGGGCGTCCGCGGAATCGGCTGTGGCTGTTAGCTACCGGGAGCCGGTAGTGATGACGTGTTCCAACACCCACTCCCCCACCCAAAACGTGGGGTTCCCAAACGTTGGCGCTGCATCGGAACACGCCAAACACAGATGTTGGAAGGCCTTCGTTAAGATGTCAGCAAACTGGGAGGTGGTGGGGATGCGTTGGACATTGACTTTGCCAAGAGCAGCGCGCTCCAGGATGAAGTGAAGATATCGATCTCCTCGTCTTTCGTCCGCTGTTGGGGCACCGGATTGCTGGACATGTACATGGCGCTAACATTGTCGCAGTAGATCACCGTAGCACACGTAGGAAGTTGGTGAAGCTCGTCGACGAGGTGTCAGAACCGCGGACTCGGTGACAGCTCAAGATGGCAATGGGGCCCCGAAACCCTCGTCCTCATGTTTTAAAAGCATATTAGGGGGTGTGGATGGGCGTGTTTCTAACCCAGCGGGGCTGCTACTGGGAAAATTATAAAACCCGACATGTTTCGCGGGTCCGACACTGTTTCAGCGGTACCTGAACCCGAAACCCACCATCCCGTCAAAATACCTAGTAGCATCCAGTGATCCACCGATTTCCACCCATCTACTCCACTGATCCAGCCTCGAGCTGACGACGTTGGCCACCACACGGTACTCAGGTTCGGTGCTCGATCGAGACACGGTTTTCTACCACTTCGAGGACCATGTGAGAAGGTTGGGGTGTGAGGAAGATGCAGTACCCAAACATTGACTGGCGTGTGTCAGGGCATCAGCCTAGTCACTGTCAGAGTAGGCGATGAGCTTCGACGCAACAGAGCAGTGAATCTGCAGCCCGAGTCGCGTGGAGCCGCGTAGGTAGCGCACGATGCGCTTGACGAGCTGGAAGTGGCAATTAAGGTTGGGAGGAGATTCTAATATCATATTATAATACAATACAATATAACATCAAAGGGAAAACCGTTAATAAGAAATATATCATATTCACCTATTTGTATTAGGATTCGACAAATGAAGACATCAAGTTTTTTCGATAAAGGGCGCTTTTATTAACTCAAAATGTAGCATCGAGCGGATACAAAACATAAAAAGCGACACCCGGCCTCTGCATAGCTAAGATGCACACAGCCATGAAACAAACAGTCTGACAAAAAAAAACGACAAAGTGGCAACAGTAAAGCCATATGGGGCCGAAACTATGCCTATATCGACGGAGAAGGTGGATCGATTAGGAAATTATGCTGCCACCCATGTTGGGTAAAAACCTCCCTGGCCACCCGCTCCAACCGCATACACACCGCCTTGAACAGCAATTGGTACTCCGTTCGGTGCAGAGTAGACCACATATGAAGCCAGTGTGTACAACGGTAAATAACCTGCATAGGAGAAGAGATTTTGTCATTAAAAACACAATCATTTCTACATAGCCAAAGCGACCATAGTAAGGCAGACGCTCTCATCCATATTAGCGTACTAAAAGTATTTGGTATTCCATCAAGCCAGTGACCATATATATTGGTAACACTTGTTGGTGGATACAAATTTGACGCTATTTGGATAACTGACCATGTAGAACGCGCAAATAACTTGCATTGAAAGAAGAGATGTTTGATTGTCTCGTCATGAGTACAAAAACTACATTTTTTGCTTCCTTTCCAGTTGCGTCGAGCGAGGTTGTCTTTAGTTAGCACAACTCCTCTCCGAAGATACCACATGAAAATCTTAACTTTTAGTGGCATCTTCGATTTCCAGATTTGTTTATTATTGGCCACTGGAATCTCTGTGTGTGATAGTACACGATACATAGAGTCAACTGTGAAGGACCCAGATGTAGTAAGATTCCAGCGAAAGACATCCCGGCCTTGTGTCAAGTTAATCGAATCCAAATGGGATAGAAGATGTTGCCATGACACAAGACGGGTCCCAACCAAATCCCTCTGAAATGATATATCTGGCGGAGAAGTGGTCATCACATGCGCAAGAGTATCGTTCTTATCGCGTACAATGCGGTACAAGGCTGGGTACTGTTCTCGGAGAGTGGTATTTCCTAGCCACTTGTCCTCCCAGAAGCGTATCTCCGAGCCGTCCTTTATCGCGAAGGATCCGAAACGGAAAAGATGTTTCTTTACTGCCATCAGACCAGCCCAAAAATGCGAGTCCCCGGGCTTCCAATAAGCCTGGGATAACGCCTTTTGGCCTAAATACTTGTTGCGTAGCATAGTTTGCCAAACACCATCCTCAGTAAGAAGCTTGAACAACCATTTACTGAGTAAGGCATCATTCTTGACCTGGAGGTCCTGAACACCTAAGCCTCCTTGGTCTTTCGGTCGGCAAATGATGCTCCATTTTGTTAGTCTATACTTTTTCTTTTCACAGTCTCCTTGCCAAAAAAATCGGGATCTGAAGTAATCCAGTCTTTGCAGAACCCCTTTGGGTAGTTGGAAAAATGAGATCATGTAGAGAACCATGTTGGTGAGAACAGAATTGATCAAAACTAGTCGTCCTCCAACGGAGAGCAATTTTCCTTTCCAACTGCTCAACCGTTTCTCCAATCGTTCTTCAACATGTTTCCACTCCGCATTAGTGAGACACCGATAATGAATCGGTTTCCCAAATATTTAATTGGGAATTGGCCTTGTGCACATCCAAACAAGTCAGCATATTGTGCAGCCGTCTCCTTGGCTTCTCCAAAACAGAACAATTCACTTTTATGGAAGTTGATTTTCAAGCCTGACATTTGCTCAAAACCTGAAAGTAGAAGTTTCAGATTTCTCGCCTTATCAAGGTCATATTCCATAAAAAGAATCGTATCATCAGCATATTGCAAGATAGAGAGTCCTCCATCAACAAGATGTGGCACTACTCCTGCAATTTGACCATCCTGTTTGGCGCGTTCAATCAAAGTAGCTAGCATGTCAGCGACAATGTTAAATAATATTGGAGACAGTGAGTCACATTGACGTAATCCTTTTTTCGTCTGGAAGTAATGGCCTACGTCATCATTGACTTTGATAGCCACACTGCCTCCAGTAACGAAATTTTGGATCCACTCACACCATTTATCGAAGAAACCTTTCATTCTCAGGGTCTGCTGTAGAAATGACCATTTGACTTTATCATATGCCTTTTCAAAGTCAATTTTCAATACTACCCCACTCATGTTCTTCCGGTGCATCTCGTGAACGGTCTCGTGAAGGATAACTACTCCGTCGAGTATATTTCCTCCTTGCACTACTCCGTTTGGGATGGCCAAAAAACATGGTCAGCAACCACATTGAGCCTATTAGTCACTACTTTGGTGAATATTTTGAAGCTGACATTAAGGAGGCATATCGGTCTGTATTGTTGGATCCGTACAGCCTCCTTTGTCTTGGGCAACAAAACAATCTCTCCAAAATTTAGCCTCGATAGGTCAAGTTGGCCGGCATGAAGATAATTGAACAACTCCATTAGGTCAGTCTTGATGACATCCCAGAAATTCTGATAGAACTCTGCGGGGAAGCCATCAGGTCCTGGAGCTTTATTGTGTTCCATTTGAAACACCGCAGCTCTCACCTCCTCTTCAGAGAAAGGTGCCGTCAGGATATTATTCTCTTCGGTCGTGACTTGTGGAATATTATCTATTCGGGTCTCATCGAGACTGAAGTACCCTTCATCTGGAGCCCCAAATAGAGACTTGTAGTATTTTGTTATATAACGCTTAAGCTCTTCCTGGCCTTCGATCCATCCCTCATCCTGTTCGAGGCTAAAAATAGACTTTTTCCGGTGTCGCCCATTGGCAACCAATTGGAAATAACGTGTATTGCTATCTCCCTCGAGAATGAATTGGGCGCTGGATCTTCGATACCACTTGAGTTCCTCTTCTCGCAATAGACGTGCCATTTGCTCATTGGATTGATTTTTTATGTCAATCTCATGTTGAGACAAAGTGCGAGTCTTTGCGATTTTGTCGAGGTCATCAATAATAGTGGAAAGACGCTGTTTTTCTTTTTTATATATGCCACTGGTGTGTTTCGCCCATCCAGTTAGGAACTGCCTTGCGGCTCGAATTTTGAAGTTCCATCTCTGAATTGGTGTGCGACCAACGGCGGGCCTCTCCCATACATTCTTAACCATATTTGCAAAGCCATCACGTTGTAACCATCCCAATTCGAATTTGAATGGGCGGCGAGCATTGGGAGGACTAGCAGAGTTAGACTCAAGAATGATGGGTGCATGGTCCGAAAGTGTCTCAATACGCTCTAGGGCACGCCCTGTTGCCAGAGGGAATTTTAGTTCCCATTCGGTATCCATGAGCGCCCGATCGAGTTTCTCGTATGTCGGCACCGGACGATTATTGGCCCAAGTAAATTGTCGCCCCGACATACTGGCTTCCCGAAGATTCAAACTGTCAATCACAGCGTTGAATAAGAAAGGCCAGTGAGTGTCAAAATGATATAATACTAGTGTATGATATTATATGTAATATGAATGTTGTATTATCCAGTACAATAAAGGCACATGGTACATCACAATTGGCACTCTAGCGAGCGGTGTTGTAGGTGTGTTGGCCTCTTTCCTTGATCATATGGATGGAGAGGTGTGCCACTGGCAAGTGATCCTGGTGAGGCCATTGTCTTTGATGATGGTCCATCTACGACTTAGATCTTGAGTTTCCATTCATCATGGTTGGTCCCCGTTGGGGTGGGGGGTACCGAGCGAAAACTCCATGCATTGACGGTGATGATGCCTGGCTCCCAGTGTCGTGTTCCTCTTGTGGGCACCGCCTTGGCCTCCCTCCGCCCCTTCCTCTAGCTAGCACTTGGGGTGAAAATCCTCGTCCATCTTGGGCAGGCACGGCGGGTGTGCTGTGTTGTGTCCCTCTTGTGGGTGACCTCGGTCCTGGCAGCGTGTTTGGTTTGTCTTGGAGCTCCTTTCCTCCCACCTCAGCTCCGACGGCTAGTTGTCCCATTTGCTCCAACTTTTACACACCACGTATCCTCTCTCTCTCTCTGTCATTTCTGCTGGTCGGCAGGGTTGGCGCTCCTCGGTTTGGAGCGAGAGGGCAGTGGGTCCCCTCTAGCGGCAGGTTGGTGGTGATCATGCGATGGAATCTGGTGCCTTCTTGCAGGTGCCGCGTGGTTGCATGTCGTCGGCTGCCTTTGGTTGTAGTTTGAGGTGGTCCGCCCCTCCTGCGTGTGTTATTTCTACTCGTGTCGTGTCCGGAGTTTGAATGAAACTGTAGCATGCGCCAGTGAGTGCGGATAGCTTTAATTGGCTGTCCTTTTCCCTTGTTTAACATCTCTTGTTCGACCACATAGTACTTTATGTTATGAACCATGAGACATAATTATACTAGTAGAAGATATTTTCTTGGAAGATATACACTTTATTGTAGGCCCATAAGGTCAGGACTGTACGAGCATAATCCAATGTTATAAATCATACCCATGCTACTTCCTAGAGTAGCACATCCGTAGCTAGCATTCACCTCTCCACTCTTCCTATCCATATTTGCTCTCTTCACCCAATAGTATTTGCACCCAAACACCAAATAGTATTACCACCCAAACAAACACGGACAACAGAGTCAAGAACCAATGATTCAGCAAGGACACAACGGTAAGAAACGAGTAATGTTTCTTCACAAAATGAACAAGCAAACAAACTAACAAACGAGCAAAAGTAGAAATAGTTAGGCGATGTTGGATCCATACATGGAAATGGGAGGCATTTAGAAACACATGCCTTGCAGAAGCTTATGGAAACATTGTTTCTCAAGAATACTAAGTACCCAAGGAAGAAGCACAAGGACTCTTCGTCAATGTGCCGCTGGGAGGCGCGTGAGGAAGCATCTCTGTCATGTTAGATATGTCTTCAGTGATGGGAGCACTGAGGCACATGTTGAGGTCGTTGTGCTTGACGAACTGGATGCAGAAAGTGACACCGAGCTTCAATTGTTTAGTCGTCCTAATTTACTAAACGATTATTACTAGGGGTGTCCCTTGGTCGTGTACATGCTGTGGGTATGATGGTGTGGGATTAACTACCCACGTGCTTCGCAAGTATTCCCTTTTCTGCTATGCATTTAGTCAATTTTGTCCCTTGGATAGAAAGCCACCAGTGGCTTTGTTTTCTACATTATGGTGATGCACTGCACTGAACGGGAATTTCAACTTTTATCCCCTGCCTATCTGAAAGCATTTGGGGAGGTCAAAAGCATCCCTGATTTAGTGATGACCAGCAACAGGCTCCCACGATCAAGCAGATTTAATCGGCTTTCACGGATTTCTCATGACTAAGAATTAATTAGGTTATGTCTAGTTCTCATCTAGATGAGAAATAACTCAGTCAAATATAACTCCTACATCGTTTGATTTTACGCTATGTGAATTTTCTTTTATTTTCTTACTTGATTAATTAAATAGTGTGGGAGTTAGATGGGACTTTGCCACTTCTCAACTAAGAGAGCCATTCCATTTAGGGCGAGACAGAATGTGCGGGCACAAGCGGTCTAGTGTCCAAGCCGATTGAAACAGTGGCCTCAGATACCACATGGATTCTTGGTTGTACGCTAATTCATTACCTTTTCATTTCTACTTCGGTACAACCCCATTAAACACATCAACGGAGGCGCTACGCGGCCTGTCTACGTACCGGCCATACATGGATTTTTTCTCTTTCTTTTTAATCTTGAAAAAATGTGGCCTGTGTACGTACATCACATACACTGATTTTTTCTCTCCCTCTTTTTAATCTTCAGAAAATGTGCGTCATGGGAGATTCAAACTCCAACCCTCAAGGTTCACTTCAAGTTGTAGTAACCAACCAGTTACTTGTGCCCACTTGCTTTCTTTTTCGGTTCTTATGTGGCAAATATGGCTTTGTGAACTTTAGGCCAGACTTTTTTGTGTTTTTCAAACCGGGTTTTACTATGTTTTGTTCTGGTTTTTTGTTTTCTTGTTTTTACATATGCATGAAATTTTTTAAATTTTAACACTCAAATTCGTAGGCTTTTTTTTTTTCAAATTTGTGAATCATTTTCAGTTTATAGAAAAATTTGCAAAATTTTCAAGCGAACATTATTTTGAAAATTTGTGAATATTTCGCTCAAAATTGATGAACTTTTTTTAATTCCGCAAACCTTGGGCCAGCTCAACAAGCGACCGACGTGAGCGATATCGTCGCCAGGTTGGGCAAGCCCTAAGTGGTTTTTTATTTTCTATTATTTTCTTCTCTTTTTTGATTATTCATGTTTATCCTTTTGAACTTTATTATCGATTTTGATTTTGAAACATGTTCCAAAATTTGAAAAGTTGTTTAATACACAAAAAAATGTTCTTGTTTTCAAATATTGTTTACAATTTTAAAAAAATATTCTGGAATTTCATAATTTTTCCCTTTTTTCATTTATATTCACCAAAAGATTAAGAAATATTTTCTTGTTCAAAAAAGTTGATTTTTTAATAAAAAGTATGAGCTTTGCACTTTATGTTCAAAACATTCATCAATTGTTAGGAATTTGTTAACAATTTTTAAAAAATTGTTCAAGTTTGTAAAATTTCCATGCACAATGTGAAATTCCAAAATTGTTGACAAATTTCAAGAAATGGTTGGGACATAAGAAAATGTTCATGTCGATTTATAATGATACTAATTGTAAATATGCGAAGTATCAAAATTAGGGAAAACTACATGCTCACAGGTGCACCCGTCTGGCCTATTATGTCAGACACCTCTCAACTGTAGTTATTTTACTATTGATAAATGACTCCAACTTCTTGAAGAAGCCTGGTAGAAACATATGAGGCATCCATGGCAGGTTTGAGTGACTTGTGACACTGTTTGCACGTTGCGACATGTCCGGCCATTTTATCAGCCCATTGATCGAACCCAATGACTAAATTTTCTGCCTCCGCACCTATTATCTCACCAAGCTTGTTGGATCATGTGTTGCAGCCGGTTGTAGATCTTAGACCACTTCTCTTTTCTCGTCTCTCATCTCTGTGTTGAAGTCAGCATAAATCTGATGTGGTGACTTTTATAGGCCTCCTACATCATCTTGTTATACTTACTCTTAGCTGTCAGACAATGCTGCCAGCCCATAAGACAAGTGCCCGACAACATCGCCACCAATGGATATACATGTTGCGCTGCCAAAACTATCATGTTTTGCAAGTTTGAGCTACTTAAAGTAGAGCTGTCACACCCATGTTGAACGTTTCCACCCTCGAATCCCATGTACGCGAACAGTGCTGATGGCATTTAGTAGGCGCAAGGACCTTAATCGGGATAGAATCCAACCTAAGCTGAAGCGCGCACTCTATGCGTCGGACACCGATGAATCTCATTAACATTTTTATTTTTTATTTTTAAAAATAATAAAAAATATTCTTTAGGAGAAAAATATATTACCAAAACACTTTAATAAATATAAAATATATACTTTATCGGTCAAGAAAAAATGTATCAACTAGTTGTAAAAATTTCTTAATGTTTGATAAATTTATTCATTTATACTGAATAAAATATCCATGATGATCATGAAAAAGTGCTCGAGTATAAAAATAAACCATTTGTAAAAATAAATTTATAACATAATTTGGAAAACTAGAAAGTATTTTTTTAAAGATATTCTGGTGTGCATGAAAGTGTCCATGCTTTATAACTAAATAGGTAGGCATGAGAAATAAAAATATCCAAACAACTTATCAAAAATATGTGCAAAGATAAAATGGGGCACATATAAAAGGTTTTCTCAAATATGTTTCACCGTCTAAGTAAAATGTTCGTATATAAAAATAAATATTGCAGTAACTTATAAAATTATAATTCTGAAGTAGATTTCAACTTGTATGGAAAATGTTTTTCTAAATTTCAACAACATTTCCCGTAGAAGTTTTTTTTAAACTTCTATGGAAATGTTGAAATGTATCATGAAATGACATTCAAAAATTATATTTTCAAAATATTTTAGTGTGATGATTTCGTTTTTCGCCATGAATTCGGCAAATGTCATTTCATCATTAAATTTGCCAAGTACCTACCTAAACCATTTGTCAAGAAAAAATTATTTTTTTATTTTTTTCCTCAGATTTTAATGTTCATCATATGCTCAGATGAGCTCAGAAGCAGAAGAGGACTTTAGGGCCTTGCTCTGCGAATTAAACCATGGCATATTGCTGTGTACTATAATAGTAGTTTACACACACCCAATTCAATATAGCCAACCCGGTCAACCACTACCGGACTCGCGGCCTATGCCTACGACCCAGGGCCGTCGGCATAGGTCCTTTGCCATCAGCATAGGTCTATGCCTACGGCTGCCGTCGGCATAGACCCGTCGGCGTAGATCATGTCAGTGTAGTCTTGTCAGACCGTCGGCGTACTAAAGCCGTTGGCATAGCAGCCTATGCCTACGGCTTCCGTACAGCCGTCGGCATAGTTTCACCGTCGGCAAAAAAATGGATGAGACGGCGGCTAACGGCGCCGTTGCGAAGTCCGACCAACCAGGAGTTGCCACGTGGCAAATCTATGCCTACGGCTTTGCCGTCGGCATAGCCTTCCACGTGGCAGCTCCTGATTGCTCCTGGTCGTGGACTATGCTTACAGCAAAGCCGTAGGCATAGATGCAAAACTATGTCGACGG
Organism: Triticum aestivum; assembly: GCF_018294505.1. Classification (NCBI taxonomy): domain Eukaryota; kingdom Viridiplantae; phylum Streptophyta; class Magnoliopsida; order Poales; family Poaceae; genus Triticum; species Triticum aestivum. Next base: position 716,274,821 of record NC_057800.1, read on the forward strand.
CTTTGCCATAGGCATACATGCCACATGGCAGCTCCTGGTATCACAACAGCCATCTATGCCTACGGCATTGCCGTCGGCATACTTGCTGACCAGAACCAAAAAAAAATTAGCCAAAAAGGCTAGCTATTTACAAATGCTTATACAAACACTAATAAGCTTGCACGTGCGTAAAAACACATGATTTGAAACAAGACCAGATGTGGATAGATTTCAAAAAAATGAAATTTCAAGCAGTGACAACACCTAGTTCATCAATCATACTAATAATTTATAATATCATTCTCCATGAATCAACATACTTGTTGAAACAAATATATATCACACCCTTTGCATAAATTATATAATCTTTTATCTCAATGCACAATTTCTCAACACATGGTGGCTAAACGTTTACAATCTCCTGTAAATGAACTATAGTATGTGAACCATTTGAAATTTCGGTGTCATATTGTTACAGTATAATCCAGTCAGAAATTAGAATGCCCTTGTTGGGCAATGGACTATTTTAAAACTTCATCACCATCGTACCTACACACATATAAGTGTTGTTCAGTAAATAACCATTTATGTATCAACTAAATTCAGTAAAGGACTATTACTATGAGAAAATCAAGTGTTGTTCAAAAAAGAAAAGTGCCCATTATCACTTCAGTTATAACTGCTACTGCTAGCTGCTCTTGCTTCCCTTCGCATTGTAAGGGTGTTGTATTTAGCAACAAAACCTTGCATATCAAATTATATGGAGAACATATGCTGCAATGAACCATTGACTGATCTAAAAACCAACATTGGCATCCAAACTGGCCCAGCTCTCCATCTAAAAATAATCTTAAATAACAAATAAAAAAATTGCAACATTAAGTGAATTTGGGCTGAAGTGAATTTGCCTTTGGTTGACCAATATTCTTCGTATTTTTATTCCAATATTCTTCATGTTTGGTTGACCAAACACCATCTCATATTATGATTTATGAAGCGATCATTTAGTAACACCACAATATCCCAAAGTAGCAGGCATTTTATTTTCCTAAAAAGAAGTAGCCGACATATTCTTAAGCTTCTGTACAAGCTTTGCAAAGAAATTTTATAACCCCTCTAGATTGTCTGAGCAACAGTACTGATTCCAGATTGCCGGTTGTATCTCAAATTGAAATCATAAGTTAAATACTTGTGACAACCTACCCAGAAAGTCTCAATCTCAAGTATCATTGCTTCCAAATAAATTACTGTGATGCAACAACAGTAACTCGTAGATGGCAACCAGAATGAAATTGTATCAAAACGGACCAAATCTTGCCAATAAACCCAACACATAATAGAATTAGACCTTGCAATTATGGCAAGTTACAGTCATCAAATTTATCTGCTCTAATTCGCAACAAGAAAACTTTGATTTGTGATATGATGATGACCAGGCAGCCAAGGAGAAGTGGACATGCAAGAGAGGAGTCGTGACTTGGCGACCATGGTTGTTCTCTGCACATACCTTGATGCGGTGTTCGTCCTCCACCCCAGCATCCTGCGTGTCCCGTCCTTGCCTCCCCGCGCCTTTCACACGACATATCTTCAACCTCCTAACCATCTTTGATGCACTGACGCTGAGTTAAGAAATCTGCCAGGAATGACATCGGAAATTAATAGTCAAGCACAATCCTTGAGATAACATGGTTATCGTAAAAGTATCAATATCTATCAGGAGATCAAACCTACTAATTTAAACCACGCTTCAAATCTTGTGCAACTTCTCCTATATAGAAGCATGGTTTCTTCTCATGTAGATGTGGGAAATCTGACACGAATGCATGTATGCAACAAAAAATTCTCTAGTGTCATACGCACAAGTTAAGTAGTTAACAAAAGTTTACTTCCCACTACTAATTTTGCACTTGTCATAATAAAGAAAACAGAGCTCGACATCACGGCAACAAAAGCGGTAGACTGGGAGCCTGGAACCATGCACACCAAATCGCAGAGCAGAAAAATAGCAGTACTACCTGGAGCAAAAGAAACTCAACGGACTGGGGCAACATTTGGAAAGAGACAAGCAAGTACTACAACAGCTAGCTAGGCTGAATTGAAGATCAACCAAAATCATATCAAGTATTTGTTGAGCATGCTTATACACGGGAAGGGGAAGGGGTTCACGGCATGGACCTTTAGGTCATGGCGTGGCTTGCATCTCTCCTCCTCATGTGCATTGGTTTGCATCCAATCCTTGCAGTCCAATCGATGGGCGTCCCCCCCTCTCTGCATCTCTAGAACAACACGACACTTAAATTTCATCAACTTCCATTGCTACTTAATAAAAGAGGGGCAAGATGTATATGCTGCATAAAACATACATGGAGAAGCAAGCTGCTTGAAAACAGAGGAGATCCATGATGGTTGTTTTCATTCGCAACAGAAGAACTCGAAAAAATGTGCAAGTGCATGCTATCTATGGATACACCAACTCCATCAAGTACCTAGCACCCAAACTAAGAAAAAAAATCATTCATATGCAGCAGCCCAAACTCAACTTTGAGAGAGCGGACTAATTAACATTTTTTTGTTGGGTCAAATTTTTCACAAATATAGATAGAAGCACTCCAGAAGCTATCCGAATAAATCATAGAGGCTGGCCAAACTAATTGGCGCACTCAAACGATACAAGAGAGCGGCCTGATGAACACATTGTTAGAGACGCACATATAGCTAGTTTCTGTAGATCAATTAAGCTACTAGCTTGGTTGCTTCTTTTAGATAGCATACACGTACGTGATTTGTTATAGCATACATAAACCGAACACACTTTCTTTATCAAAATTTTCACAACTAGAAGAACTCCAGCAGCTAGCTAGGCAGAAGTGAAGATTGACCAAAATCATATCAAGCAATGTGAAGCATCATTATACAAGGAAAAGGGGGGAACAGAGGAGTGCAGAGGGTCTCACCATGGGGGTGCTTTAGCCGATGTAGTGCACCGCCATCACGCCGTGGATGGAGCCTCCGTCACGCCGTGGATGGAGCTGTCGTCTCGCCGGAGTTTACCCGCCGCGTGCGTCCGCCCCGCAGCCACCGGGTGCAGGAGAGCCGACCACGAGGGGGAGCTGCCCGTGGGACTTGCGGTGGCCGTCGGAGAGGGCGGAGCAGAGTCGCCAGCGACATGCCAGAGTTGGAGGGGATGCCACCCTCGAAACCCTAGCAATGGGGAGGGGTCGTGGGTGAGCTCTCGGGGACGCGAGAGGCGGATCTGGCCGGAGGGAAGGGAAGAGCGGCGGCAAGGGAGCTCGGATCTGTGCTGCGCGCCGGCGAGGGCCGCCGGTACAAGCCGGAATCGAGCGTCGTAGGTGGCGGCGGTGAGGTTTCGTGGTGGGGGGAGAGGGAGAGACGAGCGAGAGGGAGAGGTGTGCGGTGGATTTCTGTCTTTTTTTTCTTTTCCTCCTCCTTCTCTTTAGATGGATGTATGTGGGGTGGAGAGATGGATGGATGGATGTGAGCCATGTCATCAATCCATGGCATAGTTGGTTCCACCAATGAGAATTAAGCTCTTGCAATTGTATTTTCTCCTCTTATTCTGGGTAAACACTTAACAACTTTGGAGAAGGGCATCGGCCTAAATGGCTCGCTCCTTCCCATGCTTTCCGACCGGGCTGAGCCGACCACGGCAGGGCGTGGTAAAGTTTCAGCACGTTTCGGAGAAGCCTAACCGGAGGTCGCTTGTAACCTAAAATGATGTCCAGAAGTGGTTTGTCAAATCAAATATGATGTCTTTACAGCATGTATAGGTGTAGTGCAACCAAAGGAGGGACATGCCCCACCACTGAAGGGTGAATTTACCTCGACGGCATGCCGGATCTAGCCATTGAAATCCACAGAAAATCATACGATGCCGGAAATCCTCGGGACCTGGCGCGGTGTTGTCATATGGCCCTTGTAGGGTGTGGTAAAAGTTCGAGCACGTTTCGCGGAAGCTTGACCGGAGGCCCCTTGTAAACTACACCATCCCCAAGGTAGTATGTGGCTATCGAGAGAGGAATTGTCCTGTTTGTGAAGGAAGTGTGTTGCTCATTGCTTAATTGACCTCGAAACTTCTCGTGCTCTCAAAGGGGACCATTGCATGACACATGCCAGAACATGGCATTTTTCTAGGCCGCCTGCAATATTTGAGACATTTATTGCATCTGTAGGGTTTCAATGCGGGAAGTTACAGATCTGCATGGAGACCACCTGAAACGATACCCAGAAGTGGTTTGTCAAATCATATATGATGTCTTTGCGGTATGTGTAGGTCTAGTGCAACCACAGGAGGGACAAGCCCCACCACCGGAGGGTGAATGTACCTCAACGGCATGCCAGATCTAGCCATTAAAATCCATGAAAAATCATACGATGCCGGAAATCGTCAGGACCTGGCACGGTGTCGTCGTATGGCCCTTTTAGAGTGTGGTAAAAGTTTGAGCTCGTTTTCGCAGAAGCCTGATCGAAGGCCGCTTGTAAACTACACCATCTCCGAGGTAGTATGCGGCTATCGAGAGTGAACTTGTCCGGTTTGTGAAGGAAGTGTGTTGCCCGTTGCTCCGTTGACCCCGAAACTTCTCATGCTCTCAAAGGGGACCATTGCATGACACGTGCCAGAACATGGCATTTTTCTGGGGCCCCTACAATATTTGAGACATTTATTGCATCTGTAGGGTTTTAATGCGGGAAGTTATAGATCTGCATGGAGACCACCTGAAATGATACCCAGAAGTGGTTTGTCAAATCATATATGATGTCTTTGCGGTATGTGTAGGTCTAGTGAAACCACAGGAGGGATAAGCCCCGCCACCGGAGGGTGAATGTACCTCAACGGCATGCCGGATCTAGCCATTAAAATCCACAAAAAAACATACGATGCCGAAAATCCTCGGGACCTGGCACAGTGTCGTCGTATGGCCCTTGTAGAGTGTGGTAAAAGTTTGAGCTCGTTTCGCAGAAGCCTGACCGAAGGCCGCTTGTAAACTACACCATCTCCGAGGTAGTATGCGGCTATCGAGAGAGAACTTCTCCGGTTTGTGAAGGAAGTGTTGCTCGTTGCTCCGTTGACCTCGAAACTTTGTGTGCTCTCAAATGGGACCATTGCATGACACGTGCCCGGACATGACATTTTTCTGGGTTGCCTCTAATATTCGAGACATTTATTGCATCCGTAGGATTTCAATGCGGCAAGTTGCAGATCTGCATGGTGATCACCTGAAATGATGTCTAGAAGTGTTTTATTAAATCATATATGATGTGTTTGCAGTATGTGTAGGCCTAGTGCAACCAAAGGAGGGGCATCCCCCACCACCGGAGGGCGAATATACCTCAGCGGCATGTCGGACCTAGCCATTAAACTCCACGGAAAATCATATGATGACGGAAATTCTCGGGACCTGGCACGGTGTCGTCATATGGTCCTTGTAGGTTGTGGTAAAAGTTTGAGCGAATTTTGTAGGAGCCTGACCGGAGGCCGCTTGTAAATTGCAACATCTCCGACGTAGTATCTAGCTATCGAGAGAGAACATGTCCGGTTTTGTGAAGGAAGTGTGCTGCATGTTGCTCTGTTGGCTATTTCAACCCTCCATCACACTCTATACATATATTAAGACACAATGCAAGTTTTAGTGGCATTACTACCCCTGAAGGCCCCCGACCGGCCTAACCCTTACCCGTTGACCCTAAGATCCAGGCCTTTGACTTTCACCGGACAGCCTTTGCCCGACGGACTTTTCCACCTGGTTGTGATAGGCCAGCCCATAGAAACATTTCAGACCAAGGTTTGGGCCCAACCCACCACAAGATTCCCTCCGGTTCGACTCGACATGGTCATTTCCACCCTCCAAGTGCTAGCAGCAGCACCGTCCGTGAAGGGGATCACACTCTGGAGCCGCGTGCTCGGTGTTTACACCTTCCATCATAATCCTAGAAAGAATCTGATGGATGTAGATATAAATTTTGTCTCTTTGGCCAAGGAATGAAAAATAAACAAATAAGTCAAAATAAAAGGGTATTTTCTGTAAATCTGAAGCAAACATGATTTTGGTTTGTTCAAATTTGGAACATAGTATAGCAACATAATCCTTTCAAGATTTTGATAAAAACCATATAAAATTTGTCAAAATCGACCGACATGTCAATTACTTATGATTTTAACAAAGTATAAGGACCTATATGCAAAAGTACATGAGGTCACATTTCTAACATACTCAAAAACAAAAACAAACTGGATATTCATAATCTACGGAAAATTCTACCCCAAATCGATGTATAATTTATGTATGTTTAAGTTTAGATAAGTTAAATTTAAATTAATCAAATTTTAACTTTCAAAAATAAAAATAATTTAAAATAAAAAACAGATGATATCTATGCCTACAGCACGGCCGTAGGCATAGTTCTCGGCCAGGAGCTACCAGGAGGCGCCACGTGGCGGATATGCCTACGGCAAAAATTATGCCTACAGCTTTGCCGCCGGCATAGCTATACCACGTGGCAGCTCCTAGTAAAAAAACAGATGATATCTATGCCGACGGCCGCCGTCAGGGCCGTCGGCATAGATTTGACGGCGTCAGCACACCGTCTGTCCCCGGGCCACCAGAGCCACCTCTATGTCGACGGCCTAGCTATGCCTACGACTGCTGTAGGCATAGATCGATGTATGCCGACGGCCTTACTATGCCTACGGCTGCTGTAGGCATAGATGGAGCTATGCCGACGGCTTTTCTATGTTGACGGTTTTCCCTAGGCATAGATGGAGCTATGCCTACGACTGCTGTAGGCATAGCTCCATCTATGCCTACGGCAGCCGTAGGCATAGATAAGGCCGTAGGCATATAAGGTTATTCCGGTAGTGAACTACCGCTACCCTCAGCATCAGCCATTCTGTGAACTTCTTGACCGGAGGAGTGGAGCACACAGCCGGTGTGCTCCTTAAACCATACGACAACGAAGTTCTGTCAAGTGTTGAACTGTTGCGAGAGGAGTAATGTGACGGTGACTCAATTCGATATAGCAAAGTTGATACATTCATCCGAGATGGCTGATTAATAATGGTAAACGTGGGCTTTTTCTTATTCCTAGACAAGTAGACATGACGACCGTGGGCTCTGGGCTACAATATCTTCCCATGCACGCATCCACTTCGACATCAACATACATCACATTATTTTGGCAGCATTGACTTTGCCATGGCCATAAACATCTCCTTGTTGGCCGTGAAATGGGCGAGCATCTGCGCCCTGTCCGGCAAGCACGCTCTGACCTTCTCGTCGGAGGCATACTCCTTGGCCCAGCCGCACAGGCGAGGGAACTCCTCGGCCGTGACCAGTGTCACCCCGGACACCTCCTCGCAGACGGTGAGCCAGTGCGCGAACCCGCAGGCAGCTATGTCCACGAGGCCAATGGCGTCGCCGGCGAAGAACCTCTTCCCCTCGAGCTGCGCCTCCAGGAGCGCGAAGTTCTCCTTGATCTCCTTCATGAACCCCTTCTGCGCCTCGCCGTCCGTCCACATCGCCAGCCAGAACGGCTTCGAGCACTGCGCACTCAGCCAAAATCATTACTGGTACGTAGCCAGGAGGAGTTTACAGGGAAACAAGACCGCTAACTACTAGAGAAAGTACGAGCAGAGTGAGACGAGAGATCAGGTCATGTACCTTGTCGTCGATGAAGCGGGACCAGAAGCGGGCGGTGGCGCGGTCGTACGGGTCGGTCGGGAGAAGGGGCGGCCCGTCGAATGTCTCGTCGATGTACTCGACGATGATGAGCGACTCGCAGACGGTGCGGTCACCATGGAGGAGCACGGGCACCTTCTTGTGGACGGGATTGCTCCTGAGCAGCAGCTCGCTCTTGTTGTGGAGCTCCTCAAGGATGAGCTCGTAGGGAACGCCCTTCAGGCGCAGGGTAACCTCGGCGCGGTGGCTAAACGGGCTGTCGAAGGCGCCGATCACCCTGACGGCCGCCGGTGCGCTCATCTTGGCTCGCTTCCTCTGCTGGAAGTCAAATGTAGATTGTTGTGAGGTCTGTGCGTAATGGCCGGTTACTTTGTGGTATTTTATAGCGCTTGGATATTGGACTGGCTTAATGTCGAGGCTATTTTAATCGAGTTGGTAATGAAACTTCTTCGGGAAGAACAGATTGTTTTTGTTTCCTGAGCACAAGTCAAATGTTGCTGTCTTTGCGAGAAGCTTCCTTGTTGCTTCGCTCCATACAGAGTGATCGATAAAATAACGTACTGCCTCTGTTTTCATTCAATCCGCGTATTAGCTTTAGTTAAGTTTTGTAAACTTTGATAAAATTTATCAACAAAATTTTTAACATATACAATAACAAATAAATACCATTAGATTTATTATTAAATGTACTTTCACATCATATAGATTTGTTATAGTCAGCGTTTGTATTTTTTCTATAAACTTGATCAATTTACAAAGTTTGACTTCAACCAACTCTAATATGCAGAGTAAATAAAAACAGAGAGAATACTAGGCCAGGCCTATTTGTTTCCATCGCCAAATCGCAGGGAGTTATAGCAACAGCAAGCCAACATGAATGGGCGTCTGATACAAAAAACTCCTTCATATAAAAAAAGCTCTATAATATGACATTTTAAAGAAACATATAATTTCCGTGAAAATTGTTACTTAGCGTAGTTTATGACTAAAATCAAAATTTTAACTGAAAAAGATAAATCAAGCAGTTACCATCTTCACCATCCTTTGCCCCGATCTCTAGTGGGTGTCCTACTACCACATCTCCGGTTGCCACCGCATTCTAAAACTCCTCCTCTGACTTCAATAATGTCTGTCATTAGGTCAACCTCGTAACCACACAGTGACACGATAAGGGTTGGTTTGTGCCACCTCATTTGTTTCTCTATCGGCTCATCAACCTTCTTATAGGTCTCTGTAGCTGGCAATGCCACCTTTTTGCACTATTGTGAAACACCGCCTCCACCATCCATCCATTAGCTATATCGGCCTTTCCTCTCGGTTTGGAGCATGAAGATTTCTATCTCTCTCCCATCCCCAACATTACCCCACCCTCAAAACTCTAATCTTGTGGACATGGTCCAGGGATCAGTGGCGCAGTGATGAACAGAGTGCCGCTCACCTTCAGCAGCTCTGAAATTTTCGCGTGTTCCCAGCATAGTACCTCTCTTCTTCATGTATTTCAAGGGTCAGGTCTCTGGCAGAAAATACACATGGGGCTAGAGGGATGTAGCAATACATTGTACTGCATTATCACAACGTCTCATGTAAGAAAATTTCCTTCTAACATGTGAGCAATGGTGTCAGCAAGAGTAATTTCATTCTCTTTGTGGTGAACATTTCGATACATTTGAGCTTTTCATAGTAACATAACATAATTGAGGTAAAACATCTGAAAAACCTAATCCCATTCACCTGTAAGCGGGCAATTGTTAGTGAACAATTGTTTCAAATTTCTTCCATACTCCTATTAGTAGAGTCTGGTTAAAAGCATGAGAATACATGTTGTGTCTATGTACTTTTAATGTGAACTCATTTGTAGCATACTAATATCCTAAATCAGAGTACACACCATAGGATATCGATTCATCAACTTTTTTGTTAAAAAAAATACTTGTCATGTTTTTCCAATCACATTCACTCATGGCAATGCTGCAAAAAGAGCCAAGACAATGAAACATTTAAGTGAGCACAAGGATGCTTAAGAAGGTGGTCGATGAGGCATACATGAGGGGTGCCAATGGTGCCAATACATCCATGTCCCTGTACGAGCTGATGACGTCCACAACCACGACAAGAGGTATTCCATTGCCAATATGTCCATTGATGCACAACTCAACATAATAAGAATTGCCAATACCTTGTGCGTTTCTAGGGCCACATAGAGGGATTTTCAGGCATTGACGTATTGGCAATGGAATAAGCAGCAATGACAAGAGGGATTGGCAACTATTGGAGGAAAAAACTTAGTTACTGAAGTTATTTGGATAATGTTCTATTGGTGATTGTTCTATATCTTGTAATAACTAGACATGATTATGTTATGTTGTTACTTTGCTAATACTTTGCTATGTTGGTGGAATTTGAGGGGGGGCACAATTAAGAAAAAAAATGCAGAGAAACATTCAAAGTTTCGCCCTACAGAGCCGGCCCAGCCGCACGATCGAGTGATGCTGCAACACACTTGTTGGAAATATGAGCAATTTACCGAATGATTTTATTAACAGAAATACTAGATAAAGCATGACTAGTATAGCAGTGATAAAACAAGTCATGCGATTTGACAAAGAGAAGGTAAACATCATCTTCATATATGAACTGTAACTAAACACATCTAGAGCAGACAGTATAGCAAGTTGCATATATGAAACAGAGTCTAACATATCTAGCTAGGGCAAACACTAGAACAAGGGACTGTAACAGGGCCTCTCATAGAAAGAGGAAGAACACATACAGGACGGCAGCAGCAGAAGCGCTAGACTTGGGGTCGGTGTCCTCGCCAGCCATGTCGTCGAGGAGGTTGTCGACGTCGAGGAAGAAGTCATCGTCGGGGAAGTAGTCGTTGGAGTCCGGGGCGTCCGTGACGAAGAAGTCAGTAGTCACGCTGAGCGCTTCCCAAAAACCTTATAACCCTTCTCCCGTACAGGACTCAAAGAGGTGGAGTTTCAGAGGCCTACTGTCCCGACATGCGGTGCAGGACGCAAGCCGGGATGGAGAAGATCGTAGCAGCAGCGTAGTGCTCAGGAACTTTGTGGCGAGAGTAAGAGGATCTTCTGGTGCATCTCTCTGAGAGGAGCGGCCTCCTAAGAAGGAGGCAAGAGGCTGCGCCGGGAGCTGAAGGGAACGAGGGAGACGAAACGAACAGGTAGCAGGCGAAGGGGTGCACCGTTCGTATTCAATCTCCACTACAGCAAAACGTTTCAGCTTCCGCGTGATCTTTCGTATACCCGTCGTGCGTGCTAAAAATTTAGACATCGGCTCGACTCATTCCTGCAACCCGTGGCGCGGCGCGTTGTGACGAGACGGCCGGCGGAGGAGGAGCGCGCGTGGTTGTCTCTCTTCTTCTCATCTCATACATGTGGAGAAAGAGTCTCCCTTATAAAGAGGTCCAACTTCCTCTAAACTAGCAATATGGGACTAAACTTTAATTCCACCTCTTGCCTTGCACGAATGAGCTGCGTGGGCCTCTAGGATTTATTAAGAATTTCTGAAACTGCTATTTGGCTAGGCCCAAAATAGACAAAATTCTAGCAATCCCCCATCAGATCCCAGAGGCACACAAAATTTGCCTTTAGTTCCAAAACGCTGTTTTAGATAACGGTACTGCAGTGGAGACTGTTAAATTGAACTTCCACCTAGAACTCTATGCTACACTAGTAAGAAACTTGAACATTGGACTAGGCCTTGAACTGCAAGTTTTCTGTGAATCTAGCTTCACATAAAGCCTTGACCGATACGTGGCTACTGTGGGTCTTCCCCGCGGGTGGAGCTTATGCGTCATACTCAGAGACCTTTCATGAGTTTACTAGAGAGAACCCTACTCTCATAGAATGCGACGTTTAAGAATCAGACTCATATAGGTGCGTTCTTCAAAAGATGTTCTGCAGGACGACATCTCTGCTTCAATGAGCCACTTAGAACACATTAAGATATACATCAACCTGCCATGAAGATTATGAGAGTATTGCATCTTCATGGAGTGGTATTGTTAATAGTAAGGATACTCTCCTCTCAGTTGACCAACAGCTTGTCTTCCACATCTAATTCATGGGATCTCTGATCACATAGACTAGGTTACCACTGTGAACAACTCATATTGTGGGTCTCATACACATCTCCCTTGATGCATTATCTATCACATTACGTGAGAGACCCTTAATGAAATGATCTGCCAGATTTTTAGACGTTTGGATATAATCCAATGCAATAACTCCGGAGTTTCTCATTTTCCTGACAGACTTTAACCTTCTCTGAACGTGTCTTGATGACTTCATGTTATCCTTTCAGCTGCTCACTTTCGTGATTACAGTTTGATTGTCGCAGTTCATAAGGATACCCGGTACGGGTTTCTCAACAACCGGCAAGTCATTCAAGAGCCGATGAAGCCAATCTGCTTCGACCGTAGATGTATCTAGTGCTGTGAGTTTTGCTTCCATTGTTGACCTCGTTAAGATGGTCTGCTTGCAAGACTTCCAAGAAACAGCGCCACCTCCATGAGTGAATACATATCCCCTCGTGGCCTTTATCTCATCAGCATCTGAGATCCAGTTTGAGTCACTATACCCTTAAAGCACCTTTGGGTGTCCGATGTAGTGAATTCCATAATTCGCAGTGCCTTTCAAATAACGCAAAACTCTCTCTAGAACTTTCCAATGCACATCTCCTGGTTTTGAGACAAACTAACTCAGTTTGCTAACAACAAAATAGATGTCAAGTCTTGTAGAACTAGCTAAGTACATAAGCGAGCCAATAATCTGAGAATATTTCAATTGATCTCTAGCAATTCTTCAATTCTTCCGAAGTAACACACTCGCATCATATGGTGTTGGAGAGGGCTTGCAGTCACTATAGCCAAATCGACTGAAGATCTTTTCCACATAGTGAGATTGAAGGAATGTAATCCCACCATCATCGTCTCTCAACAACTTGATGTTCAGAATGACATCAGCCACTCATAAATCCTTCATCTCAAAGCAGCGAGATAGAAAATCCTTGACCTCCTTAATAACATTCAGATTTGTTCTGAAAATCAGTATGTCATCAACATACTGAAGGAAATATGCCCTAGAGGCAATAATAAAGTTATTATCTATTTCCTTATATCATGATAAATGTTTATTATTCATGCTAGAATTGTATTAACCGAAAACATGATACATGTGTGAATACATAGACAAACAAAGTGTCACTAGTATGCCTCTACTAGACTAGCTCGTTAATCAAAGATGGTTATGTTTCCTAGCCATATACATGAGTTGTCATCTGATTAACGGGATCACATCATTAGGAGAATGATGTGATTGACTTGACCCATTCCGTTAGCTTAGCACTTGATCGTTTAGTTTGTTGTTATTGCTTTCTTCATGACTTATACATGTTCCTATGACTATGAGATTATGCAACTCCCGTTTACCGGAGGAACACTTTGTGTGCTACCAAACGTCACAACGTAACTGGGTGATTATAAAGGTGCTCTACAGGTGTCTCCAAAGGTACTTGTTGGGTTGGTGTATATCGAGATTAGGATTTGTCACTCCGATTGTCAGAGAGGTATCTCTGGGCCCACTCGGTAATACACATCACTTAAGCCTTGCAAGCATTGCAACTAATGAGTTAGTTGCGGGATGATGTATTATGAAACAAGTAAAGAGACTTGCCGGTAATGAGATTGAACAAGGTATTGAGATACCGACGATCGAACCTCGGGCAAGTAACATACTGATGACAAAGGGAACAACATATGTTGTTATGCGGTTTGACCGATAAAGATCTTCGTAGAATATGTAGGAGCCAATATGAGCATCCAGGTTCCGCTATTGGTTATTGACCGGAGACATGTCTCTGTAATGTCTACATAGTTCTCGAACCCGTAGGTCCGCACGCTTAAAGTTTGATGACGGTTATATTATGAGTTTGTGTTTTTATGTACCGAAAGTAGTTCTGTGTCCCGGATGTGATCACGGACATGACGAGGAGTCTCGAAATAGTCGAGACATGAAGATTGATATATTGGACGACTATATTCAGACACCGCAATGGTTCCGAGGGTTATCGGATATATACCGGAGTACCGGGGGGTTACCGGAACCCCCCCCCCCCCGGAGGTTAATGGGCCTCATGGGACCAATTGGTGGAAGAGGTGAGGCGGCCAAGGGGCAACCGCGTGCCCCTCCCCTCCCAAGTCCAAATTGGACTAGGAAGGGGGGTGGCGCCCCCCTTTCCTTTCTCCCTCTTTCTCCTTCCCTCTCCTCTCCTACTCCAACATGGAAAGGGGGGAGTCCTACACTACTGGAATTAGCTTATTTGCCGTCTACCAGTTCATTGCCATCCGCTGGCGGACAGCAAAGAAGGTCTTTTCTGTCAGCTTAAGGAAAACGGACGGCAAAGAACCGACAGACGACAAAGAAGGTCTTTGCCATCAGCCTGTTCTTTGTCGTCCGCTGGCTGACGGCAAAGAGAGAGCTGGCCCCACTAAACGAGTTAATTGAGGAAAATTTAACGGCCCCCCCTCTTTGCCGTCTACTAGCAGATGGCAAAGAGGAGACAAAGCGGACGGCAAAGGGTGGGCGGACGGCAAAGATTCTTCCAAACTAACGGCCGAGCCCCACCCCGCCCATTCTCTCTCTTTCTATCCCTCTCTCCTCCCCGACGCCAGCCGCCACCCCCGCCGCCCGCCGCCGCCCCCACTACCTGCCGCCGCTTGCCCCATCGACCCACCACCCCGCTGCCCCCATGCGCCGACGCCTCGTCGTCCCACCACCCCGCCCCCCCGGCGCCCTGCCGCCCCACCACATCGTCGCCCGACCGCCCCACCACCCCAGCGCCCCCTTCACTCGCCCACCACCTGGCGCCACTGTCGCCCCTGGCGCCACCGCGGCCCCATCGCCCCCGCCTCCCTGCCGGCTCAGCGCCGCCGCTCACCGCCCAGGCGCCACCATCACCGCCGCTCGATCCGGTGAGTTATTTTTTTTTCTATTTTTTCTTTTTTTGCTATAAGATTTAGTGTTAGATTCAGTTTAGTTTTAGTGTTAGATTTAGTGTTAGATTCGTTTTAGTTTTAGTGCTAGAATATGTAGAAGGGGAAGAAGAAGAAGAAGAAGAAGAAGAAGAGGGGAGAAGGGAGGAAGAGGAGGAGGGGGAAGAAGAAAGAAAAGAAGAGGAAGAGGAAACCCTAAACCCTAGTTTTAGTTATAGTTTTACTTTAGTTTTAGTTTCAGTTTAGTTTTAGTTTTTATTTTTAGTTTAGTTTATTTTAGATCAGTTTTAGTTTTAAGAAGAGGGGAGGATGGAGGAAGAGGAGGAGGGAGAAGAAGAAAGAAAAGAAGAAGAAGAAGAAAGAAGAAGAAGAAAGAAGAAGAAGAAGAAAGAAGAAGAAAGAAGAAGAAGAAGAAGAAGAAGAAGAAGAAGAAGAAGAAGAAGAAGAAGAAGAAGAAGAAGAAGAAGAAGAAGAAGAAGAAGAAGAAGAAGAAGAAGAGTTGGCGGAGGAGGAGGAGAGGAGGAGGAGGAAGAGGAGAAGAGGAGGAGGAGGAGGAGGGAGGAAGAGGAGGAGGAGAAGAAGAGAAGAAGAAAAGAAGAAAAGGTTGTCACGTGCCCCTACCGCGGCCCACATCCCGACCCCGACCCCGACACCCCGACCCCGACACCCCGAACCCCGACACCCCGACCCCGACACGCCACCCCGACACCCCGTCACGACACCAAAACAGCACCCCGACCCTGACACACCGACCCTCGACACCCAGACCCCGAAACAGCACCCCGACCCGACACGGCACCCCGACCCCCGACACCCTAACACCCCGACCCCGACCCCGACCCCCGACCCCTTGACACCCCGACCCCGACCGCCGACCCCCGACACCCTGACACCACACCCCGACCCCGACACCCCGACACCCTGACCCCCGACACCTAGACCCCGAAACAGCACCCCGACCCCGACACGGCACCCCGACCCCGACATGCCACCCGGACACCATATATATTTTTTGATTTTGTTATGAAAAACATCATATATTAATATTCATGTCAGTATTTTTTTATGTTGTATTAACTTCGTTTAGTCTTTGTCATGGCAGGTGTTGAAAGATGGTGGGCGCTGGTCCGGAGCGCTCCGAGGCCCCTTCTTCGTTGACGCGTGCTGGGAGGTCTTCTGTTCCACCCGCACAAATCCGACGAGCATTGCTGGACAGTATGGTGACACCGCCGGGCCCTTCTTTGTCAACCGCGGTGCCCAGCAGGGGAAGAGGAAAGGGAGGGAAGAAGAGAGGAGCTGGAGCACATGGTCGCAGGAGAGGAGGTAGGGTGACTGCTAGGGTGCCTTCCTCGCCGCCACCCCCGGCTGTTTCACCCGAGCACGTGACTGCTAGGGTGGACTCGTCCGAGGAGGAGGCTACACGGACTTCGGTCCACGAGCCTTGGGTCCACGGGCCTTCGGCCCACGGTAGTTGGGTGGGCCCACGAGACCCCAGACGAGCACACGTCTGGATGGGGTACCTGGCCGGATCAACCTGAGGGGCCGAGTGGCCATGCTGATGATGGCGGGGAGCCGACTAATATTGAGGAGGAGGGGGCACCGTCTACCAGCGTGGTTGTACATGGCTCCCGTCCGTGGCGGCGACCCATGAGCAGAGGTGGTTGATTTTACCTGATGGGGAGAGGTAAGTGCATTTACTATTTTTGTACCTTCCGCATTCACGTTTCTTCAAATATCTAATGCATTGGCCTTGTCATGCTGCAGGGGTTGGGACCACCATGAGAAGGTCCGCCGGCCCAACTCCGTCCTTGGAGTGCTTTGCCAGCAAAACTTCTCGGGGTTTGTCACGTTGCCTGGTGAGGGTCGGCTTTCAGAGCTTGGATTGAGCTAGGAGCACTACTTGGCTGCCCCGGCCCCGCCGGGTGAGATTATCGATTGTGTCTTGTGCAACACGAGGGCAGACATGGTGATCAGAAAGTTTTGGGTAATTTCTCCTTTAGACAATTAAAAATCTTCAACTAGGTAGTTATTAATTGTACTAATCAATATTGTCTCATTTGATTGCAGACATTCTACAGGTGTGAGTAGGGATACGAGGAGGAGGCGGCAAATGTTATCAAAAATGTCTACAAGCGCCTACTACAGAACTTACGACACGAGGCTCGGGTGCAGGCTGTTCGAGACTACTACGCCTTGCGTGGTATCAAGAAGCCCAAGCCGGCGTGCCGCGAGAAGTTCCTGAGTAAGGAGCAATACATGAAGGTAATTCTTAAGGCCTTGTACTTACATCCTTCATTTATTAATTCATAGCCGTAGAGCTCAAGTTTCTATTTGCTAACTTAGGTGCCTCCGAGATGGTGTGCGGATCAGATGGATTGTTGGGAGCTGTTGGTCAACGAGTGGTGCTCAAAAGAAGGGCTAGCCGTCCACAACGCGGCCATGGACAAACGTGCCCAAATGTAAGGTGTGCCACACCATCAAGGAAACTCCAACTTATATCAGTTCGGGCGGAACTGGGTATGTGGTTTGCTTCATGATTCATGCAATTCATTCATCATGCTAGCTTGAGCCCCTTAATTACTAATTTAGGTTGTTTCTCTCTTTCAGGCACACTACAATAAGGCGGATAAGGTGCCCGAGGTGTACGACCTCTATGCCATGGCCCATACTGCCTCTTACAAGAAAGTCAAGGCATTCTCTCCGTCTGACCTCGATGATGCAAACAACTTCACCAATATCTCCTCCCACGACAAGCTCGTGAAATATAGAGATGAAGGGAAGGCGAGGAAAGGGGAGGGCTTTAACCCGAGCCAGGGTCCCATTGATCCACAACTGGTGATGATAGCTGGTGGCGGGAGGTCCCATGGCTCGATAGCCATTGGAGATGGACTTATCCGTTGTCCTAGCACTCTCCCGGAGATCAAGGCACGCCAGTCGAGATCCGCTCCTGAGATAAGGCCTCGTGAACGTCCATTCCAACTCGCCTTCAAGGTTAGTTATACGTGCTCAGCTATCTTTCTACATTACATTGTGTGCGCTTCCATCAATGATTACAAATGCTAACGAGGAGTGGTGTTGCAGGCTCCTATACAGAGTGAGAGAGATAGAACGGAGAAACTTCTGTCGGAGGCGGCGGGGAGGCAGTGGGAGTTGGAGGAGAGGACGACAAAGATGTTGGAGGAGGAGAAGGCACGGAATGACATGCAGGCAAGGGCAATGTACGAGCTCCTTGTGGTAAGTTTCTTTTGCTGATTAGCCAAAACATTCATGTAGTGTTTGTCTCATTACTAACTAGTATAACTGAGTCGTCAAAACCAAATGTGCAGTCTGTGTGCGAGAAGTCCGGTCAGACCACTCCGCCGATGCCAGTGATTGCTCCTGGGACGACGGTGAGTTTAATTTGAATGGACACTACTTGCTAGTCTGAACATTTGAGTGTCATCATGCTAATGAGACATTGGAAATGATGTTTGGTGCAGCGTAACTCTAGACAACACTACTAGGAAAAGGGCTATAGATGATATGGACATTAATGGCGCACCGTGTATGTGGTGCGCCATTAGTAATATATTACTAATGGCGCACCTGGTGTGTGGTGCGCCATTAGTAGTTTTGAAAAAAAAATAAAAAAAATTTGTTAGTAATGGCGCACCATGGGATAGTGCGCCATTACTAGTTGACACAGTAATGGCGCACCACCCCACTGAGGGAGTCCTAGATTAGGGGGTGTTCGGGTAGCTGGACTATACCTTCAGCCGGACTCCTGGACTATGAAGATACAAGATTGAAGACTTCGTCCCGTGTCCGGATGGGACTTTCCTTGGCGTGGAAGGCAAGCTTGGCGATGCGGATATTCAAGATCTACCATTGTAACCGACTTTATGTAACCCTAACCCTATCCGGTGTCTATATAAACCGGAGGGTTGTAGTCCATAGGCAATCAACTCCATACACAACAATCATACCATAGGCTAGCTTCTAGGGTTTAGCCTCCTTGATCTCATGGTAGATCTACTCTTGTACTACCCATATCATCAATATTAATCAAGCAGGAGTAGGGTATTACCTCCATCGAGAGGGCCCGAACCTGGGTAAAAAACATCGTGTCCCTTGTCTCCTGTTACCATCTGGCCTTGACGCACAGTTCGGGACCCCCTACCCGAGATCCGCCGGTTTTGACACCAACATTGGTGCTTTCATTGAGAGTTCCTCTGTGTCGTTGCCTTTAGGCCCGATGGCTCCTTTGATCATCAACAACGATACGGTCCAGGGTGAAACTTTTCTCCCCGGACAGATCTTCGTCTTTGGCGGCTTCGCTCTGCGGGCCAATTCACTCGGCCACCTAGAGCAGATCGAAAGCTACGCCCATGGCCATCAGGTCAGGTTTGGAAGCCTAAACTACACGGCTGACATCCACGGGGACTTGATCTTCGACGAATTCGAGCCACATCCAAGCGCGCCGCACTGTCTCGATGGGCATGATATAGATCTGCCGCCGAACAGCGCCTTGGAGGCCGCATACGCATCGGTTTCGACCATTGATTCGGAGGCGATCTCAGAGGCGATCGAGCTGAACTCCAGCCCCGCACTCCACATGGCCCGTGACTCCGAGGATCCGGACTCCTCCCCGGACTCTGAACCCCCCGCGCCCCTGCTAATCGAATCTGATTGGGCGCCGATAATGGAGTTCACCACCGCAGACATCTTTCAGCATTCGCCTTTTGGCGACATCCGGAACTCTCTTAAGTCTCTCTCTTTATCAGGAGAGCCCTGGCCGGACTACGGTCAGCGAGGGTGGGATACAGACGATAAGGAAATTCAAAGCCCACCCACCACCCACTTTGTAGCCACTGTCGACGATCTAACCGACATGCTTGACTTCAGCTCCGAAGATATCGACGGCATGGACGACGATGTAGGAGACGAACAGGAACCAACACCTGTAGGGCGCTGGAAGGCCACCTCGTCATATGACATATATATGGTGGATACTCCAAAATATGGATATGGCGATGGAACAGTGGGGGATGACGCCCCCAAGAAACAACCAAAGCGCCAGCGTCAACGGCGCCGCTCTAAATCCCGCCAAAGCAAAAACGGTGATTCCGGCACGGGAGATAATACTACCCCGGATAACGCCGAAGAACACCCACCTCAGCAAGATTTGGCACAGGAAGATGGAGAAGCCAACCCTCATGAGAGAGAGGCAGACCGAGAGGTCGAGGTTGATAACTATACGCCTCCCTCCGAAGACGAGGCAAGCCTCGATGACGACGAATTCGTCATACCATCAGACCCCGCCGAACAAGAGCGTTTTAAACGCAGGCTTTTAGCCACGGCAAGCAACCTCAAGAAAAAGCAGCAACAGCTTAAAGCTGCCCAAGATTTGCTAGCTGACAGATGGACTGAAGTCCTTACGGCCGAAGAGTATGAACTTGAATGCCCCTCCAAGAGTTACCCGAAGCGCAGGCCGCTACCCCGATCAGAGGAGGAAGCACCTACATCACCAGCGCATGACATGGCAGACCAGCCACCTCGCGGCCACGACAGAGAGGCCCCTCGGCCCTCCACCCAAGCCAGGCCCCAACGCCGCTCAACTAAGGCACGGGAAAATGCGCCCGAACTGCGAGACATACTGGAGGATAAGACAAGACAAACAAGATCGATCTGCGGATCGCGCAGGCACCCTACGGCATGTGACAATGATCTTCACTCTAGATACAACAAATCTGGCCGGGCCGAACACAACAGGCATAGCGCTTCTGAGCTACGTCGTGATATAGCCCAGTACAGAGGCTCCGCACACCCGCTATGCTTCACGAATGAAGTAATGGATCATAAAATCCCAGAGGGTTTCAAACCCGTAAACATCGAATCATACGATGGCGCAACAGACCCGACTGTATGGATCGAGGATTATCTCCTTCACATCCACATGGCACGCGGCGATGATCTACACGCCATCAAATACCTCCCGCTCAAACTTAAAGGACCGGCCCGGCATTGGCTTAACAGCTTGCCAGCAGACTCAATTGGTTCTTGGGAGGACCTGGAAGCCGCATTCCTCGACAACTTCCAGGGCACTTACGTGCGACCGCCGGATGCCGACGACTTAAGCCACATAATTCAGCAGCCAGAGGAATCGGCCAGACAATTCTGGACACGGTTCCTAACAAAGAAAAACCAAATACTCAACTGCCCGGACGCAGAGGCCCTAGCAGCCTTCAAGCATAACATCCACGACGAGTGGCTTGCCCGGCACCTGGGACAGGAAAAGCCGAAATCCATGGCAGCCCTCATGACACTCATGACCCGCTTTTGCGCGGGAGAAGACAGCTGGCTAGCTCGCAGTAACAACTTATCAAAGAACCCTGGTAATTCGGATACCAAGGACAAAAGTGGCAGGACACGTCGGAATAAGCAAAAACGCCGCGTTAACAGCGACAGCAATGAAGACACGGCAGTCAATGCCGGATTCAAAGGCTATAAATCTGGTCAGCGGAAAAAGCCATTCAAAAAGAATACTCAGGGCCCGTCCAGTTTGGACCGAATACTCGATCGCTTGTGCCAGATATATGGCACCCCCGAAAGGCCAGCCAATCACATTAACAGGGATTGTTGGGTGTTCAAGCAGGTAGGCAAGTTAAGGGCCAAAAACAGAGACAAGGGGCTGCACAGCGACGACGAGGAGCCCAAGCCGCCGGACAACAATGGACAGAAGGGCTTTCCGCCACAAGTGCGGACGGTGAACATGATATACGCAACCCACATTCCCAAGCGGGAGCGGAAGCGTGCGCTACGGGACGTATACGCGATAGAGCCAGTCGCCCCAAAGTTCAACCCATGGTCCTCCTGCCCGATCACTTTTGATCGAAGGGACCATCCCACTAGCATCCGTCATGGCGGCTTCACCGCATTGGTTCTCGACCCAATCATCGATGGATTTCATCTCACAAGAGTCCTCATGGACGGCGGCAGTAGCCTGAACCTGCTTTATCAGGATACAGTGCGGAAAATGGGCATAGATTCCTCAAGGATTAAGCCCACAAGAACGACCTTTAAAGGCGTTATACCAGGTGTAGAAGCCAACTGTACAGGCTCAGTGACACTTGACGTGGTCTTCGGATCCCCGGACAATTTCCGAAGCGAAGAGTTAATCTTCGATATAGTCCCGTTTCACAGTGGCTATCACGCCCTACTCGGACGAACCACATTTGCAAAGTTCAATGCGGTGCCGCACTACGCATATCTCAAGCTCAAGATGCCAGGCCCTCGAGGAGTAATTACGGTCAACGGAAACACCGAGCGCTCCCTCCGTACGGAGGAGCATACGGCGGCTCTCGCAGCGGAGGTACGAAGTAGCCTTCTCAGGCAATTCTCCAGTCCGGCCATTAAAAAGCCAGACACTGCCAAGCGCGCCCGGAGTAACCCACAGCAGGACCA
Organism: Triticum aestivum; assembly: GCF_018294505.1. Lineage (NCBI taxonomy): Eukaryota > Viridiplantae > Streptophyta > Magnoliopsida > Poales > Poaceae > Triticum > Triticum aestivum. The sequence goes on from NC_057800.1 coordinate 716,296,949, forward strand.
CCTGGCTCACTCTGAGCAAGCGTAGCAATGCGGCCCCAACCCCAGCTATCGCGACATAGCGAAACCAGTACCTTGCGTACATAACTAGGCCCTTGAAATACCATGGGCACAGTGGAAGGGGCACAATAACGGCACGCCCAGAATACGGCTTAAAACGTACTAGGGGCTGCCAGATTCTCTTTTTAATTTTTTCTTACCTTCAGGACTCCATACTTCAGACGACCTGTTCGGCAATTCGACTGCCGCACAAACGATGCAAGATCCAGGGAGGCAGACAAGCCATGCCACACTATGGAACTCCCAGGTGGTCTCTGTTACGAGCGGTATACCTGTTTTAAATACAATTCCGCGGCCTGCCCCCGGTCAGGACATACTGAATAGTCCAATATCTTTTGCTTACCGCACTATTTGTATCGTTCAGCTTTGATAAATAGCCTTTATATAAACAATGCATAGCTTTTGTCTATTTTCTGCATTATTCTCTTTTATATATGTTCATTAGTGACATGTTGCACCCGTACACTATGGTACGGCAAGTACGCCAGGGGCTTCAGTACCCTTTAATATGGTGTGAGAAGTCCGTACACTTTCACAAGTGCGGCACCCCGAACTTATAGCACTATATGCATCGGCTCCGAATCATGATTTAGGTCAATAGTTGGGTTTGCCCGGCTCCTATGTTTTGATGCCTTACGTTCTGCTATATCGGCTAAGGTAGCACTAGGAGAACCACTGCAATTGTGCCCCGGTTGAGCTGGGTTAAGCACCTCAGTGGAGAAAGCTAAAACTGACTGTCATGATGAGGCGAGAGACCGGTCGCTGTTCGAGAGGTTTTTTCGAGTCCCTAAAGACTTATGCCGCTTCGAGCGAGGAGCCGGATTTGTCCGGCCAAGGCGTGGATAGCGCCCCGAACTCGGTCTTCTGAACTAGGGGCTTCGCCGAAATTTAAAATTATAAAATTCTATGGCTAAGTGAGAGTGTTCAAGCATTATAGTCCGATTGCCTGGTTCGTTGTGCTGAGCGCCTCCCTCGAAGGACCCAACTATGGGAAAAAGAGCGCTCAGGTTTATCCCGAACACCCCAGCACTAGTGACATGGGGGCAGAAGCCGACAACTGGCCATCTCTCAATTTTTTGATAAACGGCCGCGTAGAAAATAATATTTTAAATTCAACAAGCATTGCTTAAGCGCCTATGAACAAGTTTTCAGCGCACAGGATAAAAATGAGCGAGTTTATTCAAAAATTACATCCTTGGTACATTCATCCGCCACAAGGCGGGCACCCGCAAGAACATCCTTGTAATAGTTCTCGTTCTTGCGATGCTCCTTCCCCGGTGGCGGCCCGTCCTTCACAAGCTTCTCACCGTCTAGCTTACCCCAGTGCACCTTTGCATGGGCAAGGGCCCGACGGGCACCTTCGATGCAGACGGAGTGCTTGATGACCTCGAGCCTTGGACAGGCCTCCACCAGCCGCCGCACCAGCCCGAAGTAGCTCCCAGGCAGGGCCTCTCCGGGCCACAGCCGAACTATGAAGCCCTTCATGGCCTGTTCGGCCGCCTTGTGGAGCTCGACCAGCTGTTTCAGCTGGTCGCTCAAGGGCACAGGGTGTCCGGCCTCAGCATACTGAGACCAGAACACCTTCTCCATCGAGCTGCCCTCTTCAGCTCGGTAGAATGCGGCGACGTCGGATACGCTGCGGGGAAGATCTGCGAATGCCCCTGGAGAACTCCGGATTATGGTAAGTAACAAGTAGTTTACTTTTATATTTCTGATTTGCATAAAGAATGCCTTACCCGCTGCTATCTTCTTAATCTTCTCCAACTCTTGGAGGGCCTTTTGGGCTTCGGCCTTGGCAGACTTGGCAGTCTCAAGGGCCGCCGCGAGCTTGGACGCTTGGGTCTTTGACTCAAGCTCCAAACTATCATGTTTTTTCATGAGAGCCTGAAGCTCTTGCTGCACCTCGCCGACCTAAGCCCCAAGTTTCTCTCGCTCGGTGCGCTCCACCGCCGTTTTCTTTTCGGCCTCAGACAGCGCCTGCTTGAGGATCGCCATCTCAGTCGTGGCCCCTATAATAAGCAGTGCAATCCTGTTATTTTTTGCAATCACGCCTCTCTATAGGCACTTTTTCTGTAAGGTATTTCCTACCTTCTTTTTCCTCGAGTTGCCGCTTGGCAAGGACGAGCTCTTGCTCGGTCCGCTTGAGGTCCTGTTTCAGGACACCCACCTCCGCAGTCAGTGCGGCGGTGGATAGCAGCGAAGCCTGCACACGCATATTGACTCTTTATTGTTAGACTCCTACGAAATTTACTAGATCCTCTATTCGGCTTTTCTTTCCAAATGCCAAACAGAGCATCAGGGGCTACTGTCTGTGCGGTTATATTTTTACATATTTTTACTTACCTCGAAGCCCGTTAGGAGGCTAGCGCAAGCTTCACTCAGTCCGCTCTTGGCGGACTGAACCTTCTAGATCACCGTACTCATAATAGTACGGTGCTCCTCGTCGATGGAGGCGCCATCAAGCACCTCGAGCAGATTGTCCGGCACCTTTGGTTGGACGGAGGCTGCCGGCTCAGAAGGCTTGCTCCTCTTGGAAAGAGTTCGCCTACCGCGGTCCGGAACTGTGGAAGATTCCGGCGCGGTGTCCGGCACAAAGCCGGACTTGGAGCCCTGGGGGGTCTTGTCCCCTTTACTCTTGGGGTCCAGGAGGTCGCCCTGCGACTCCTCCAGGACCATCTCCTCCTGCCCCGGAGCTCATTGTGACGCCACTTTGGCATCGTCCGCAGTGCGGGGGGAGACAGCGGGCGGAACTGAGTTCACGTCCGATGAATCCAGGGAGCCACTCGACGACTCGTTGAGTTCGGCCCGGGGCGGGCTGCATAGTTATGTTCGACATTAGGGAAAGCTGTGCAACAAAGGAACATCATGAGTTATTCTAATATCCGAACTTACGATTTCGCCGGACGCTTGGCCCTGTTTGGCCACTCCTCTTTGCCCTCTTCGGCGTTGGGGGCGTAGTCCGGCGGAGGGGTCTTCCTTTTCCTAAACCCCTCGGCCTCCCCGGTTGGGGCGGCCTTCCTCTTCTCTCCTCCCCCCGCTAGGGGGGAGAGGTTTCTTCTTCCTCCTCCTCGTCTTCACGGGGGGGGGGGGTGCGTCTCGGACTCGTCGGACGACGAGTCCAACACCACCATATGCCGGGAACTCTTTCGAGTCCCCGTGGCCTTCTTCTTCTTGGCCTTCTTCTCCGGCACCACATAAGGTGCCGGAACCAGCAGCTTCACTAGTAGAGCGGGGGCTGGGTCTTCGGGCAAGGGAGCCGGACAGTTAATCGATCCGGACTTCGCCCGCCAAGCCTGTCAAAGGTAAGGGAGCTTAGATCCCGCATAGAGTCAAACTATGAAAAAACTTAACATCTTGTAAAAGGTGAAAATAGCTTACCTCTCTAGCATGACGCTGCGAGCTGTATCCGCGGTCCTCGGAAGCGGATGTGGGAGCCTCGGCGCCTTTGGTTATCACCTTCCAGACATCTTCATACGTCGTGTCGAAGAGCCTGTTAAGTGTTTGGTGCTGCGCCGGGTTGAACTCCCACATATTAAAGCCCCGTTGTTGACACGGGAGGATCCGGCAGACGAGCATAACTTGGACTACATTGACGAGCTTGATCGGCTTGCTCACCAGGAACAGGATGCATGTCTGCAGTCTGGTCACCTCTTTTTCATCGCCCCATGATAGGCCCGTCTCTTTCCAGGACATAAGCCACGTGGGGGGTCCGGATTGGAACTCGAGGGTCGCGATCCATTTCAGATCGCGTGGCTCGTGATGTAAAACCACCACGATTGCCACCCCTTCAGGGTCTCCACGAAGGAGCCCTCGAGCCATAGGATGTTGGCCATCTTGCCCGCCATGGCGCCTCCGCATTCCGCCTGGCGGCCGCGCACCACCTTGGGCTTGACGTTGAAGGTCTTGAGCCAGAGGCCGAAATGGGGGCGGATGCGGAGGAAGGCCTCACACACGACGATAAACGCCGAGATGTTGAGGACGAAGTTCGGGGCCAGATCATGGAAATCCAGGCCATAGTAAAACATGAGCCCCCAGACAAATGGGTGGAGTGGAAAACCCAGTCCGCGGAGGAAGTGGGGAAGGAATACTACCCTCTCGTGGGGCCTTGGGGTGGGGAGAAGCTGCCCCTCCTCGGGAAGCCGGTGCGCGATGTATTTGGACAAGTATCCGGCCTTCCTTAGCTTTTTGACATGGCCCTCCGTGACGGAGGAGACCATCCACTTGCCTCCCGCTCCGGACATTGCTGGAGAAGGTTGAGGTGGGAAGTGCGGGCTTGGGCGCTGGAGCTCGAGTGCGCAGGAGATGGATAGGCAAAAGAGGAAGAAGGCGTAGGTAAAAGGGTGGATCCTTATCCCCTTATATGGGCGGATGCGGTTGTGCGTCCCCACCAGCCTAGTAAAACTCGCTTGCCTCCCAAGTGCCGTGATAAATGGCGCGGTTGGGTTACCCACGTTCGTATTGATGAGAATCCCGTAAAGGGGGTACACGATCTCTGCTTTGACAAGACGTGCCAAGGAAACCACCTCGCAAAACATGCTGAGGTGGAAAAGTAAAAACGATTCAAGTAAAGGACTTGGCCGTAGTGTGATGACGCACTGCGGAATACGTCGGCAGATTTGATTTGTGTCAATATTATTCTCTCTATGGCAATATGTGGAAACTTATTTTGCAGAGCCGGACACTACTCTTGGTGTTTACAATCTTCTATGAAGGACTTGGAGGAGGAACCCGCCTTGCAATGCCGAAGACAATTTGCGCACCAGACTCATCGTCATTGAAGCCTGGTTCAGGGGCTACTGAGGGAGTCCTGGATTAGGGGGTGTTCGGGTAGCCGGACTATACCTTCAGCCGGACTCCTGGACTATGAAGATACAAGATTGAAGACTTCGTCCCGTGTCCGGATGGGACTTTCCTTGGCGTGGAAGGCAAGCTTGGCGATGCGGATATTCAAGATCTCCTACCATTGTAACCGACTTTATGTAACCCTAACCCTATCCGGTGTCTATATAAACCGGAGGGTTGTAGTCCGTAGGCAATCAACTCCATACACAACAATCATACCATAGGCTAGCTTCTAGGGTTTAGCCTCCTTAATCTTGTGGTAGATCTACTCTTGTACTACCCATATCATCAATATTAATCAAGCAGGAGTAGGGTATTACCTCCATCGAGAGGGCCCGAACCTGGGTAAAAAACATCGTGTCCCTTGTCTCCTATTACCATCCGGCCTTGACGCACAGTTCGGGACCCCCTACCCGAGATCCGCCGGTTTTGACACCGACACCCACCGTGCGCCATTAGTAGTTTTGAAAAAAAAAAATTGTTAGTAATGGCGCACCAGTGGACGGTGCGCCTAGTGTCAGGACCCCGATTCCAAGTCACATCGATCTAGCCGGTAACACCTCATATCACTTTGTGGCCTCACGCACGGTATTCCCACGGGTGTCGCCTTACCATGGCCTGGGACCGTTTGCGCCTTTTAGCTCACGTATATGATAGTGTTGCTAGCATCCATATGACAGAGAACCCGGGCCGGCATGGCTAATCGTGAACCCAAAGCGGCACTAACTTATGGGGACAGGCATACATGAATCACATCGAGCATGTCGGTCAGCAACTTGTGAATCCGGGCAGTAGCACTGGGCTAATAGGACTCCGGGAACCCGGGCTGTAGTAGGCTAGGCAGGACTCCGGATGTCACCGTGTGACATTTCCCCGAAGGGACAGACACAGGAACGAAGTGAAACACATGTCGGCCAGTCAAGTGTCCTGAGCAGTAGTGCTGGGCTAGCAGGACTCCGGTGAACCGGGCTGTAGCGGACTACTATGGCTCATGGAAGCACAAGACTACATTTCCCCATAAGAGAGGCTGCCAAGGATAAACAACTAGATTGTCGAATCCCACACATACCAAGCATTTCAATCATACACACAATATGCTCGATATGAGTAAATACAACATGGCATCACAACATAACTCTACGACTTAAGTATTTATTCATTAGGCTCCGAGGAGCCAGAAATACAAACGTGGGTCTCATGACCCAACAATCGCAGCATAAAAATCAAGCACATGCGGAAGCTTAACATGTCTGAGTACACACATCTACAAATGGAAAAAGGCTAAGAAGCCCGACTATCTACCAGATCCTACCGAGGGCACAAGATCGTAGCTGAGGTATCAATGTAAACGTCGAAGTCCACGCGGAACTACTAGCGAGACTGAAGCCTCTCTGCAAAAACATAAATTAAGCAAACGTGAGTACAATTGTACTCAGCAAGACTTACATCAGAACTAACTACATATGCATCGGTATCAACAAAGGGGGTGGTGGAGTTTAACTGCAGCAGGCCAGCTTTGACTCAGTGGCTAACCTGAACTACGACTGCAAGCAACTTTTTTGAGGTGGCGCACACGACTCCACATATTCACCATTCAATACACCACTATGGATCCGCTCCCGTCTCCCTACGAGAAGGCCATCCATAGCACTCACGCTTATCTTGCGAGTTTTAGGGTATCCACATTCACTTGTCTATGAACTATGCAAGGGGTCCAAGTTTCCATATCCGAGGAATCCGGCTATTCGAATAGATAATGATAACCCTGCAGGGGTTTACTTCTTCACACACGCTCCCACCACTTACCACCATGTACAGGTCATGTATCTCGGCAACCTTTAAGCGGAAGCCTGGCGAGGGTGTCGGCCACGGCCTACCTAAACACTTAAGTCTCTAGTCCAGGTTTGTCGCCTATCCAGGTTCCATCCGCAGGGAGTCCGGCCGAGGTTTCCACATACGGCCCCGAACGATGTGAACAGGGTTCCCGAGACACCAAACGGGCGCCCGGTACACCGTGTCACGGTGTATCTACCGCAACATAGCCCACCCCAAGGGTCAGCGCTACGCACGGCCGCCAACACATAACCTACAAACAACAGAAACTAGTTGCAACTCCTGGACATAGTACTAGGGTGATTAAGAAGCCGAGAGCGTCAATTAAGGATCCCAATGAGTGGTAGTAGCCGTTCATGTATCACAGACACAAAACTCAGTTCCTAAGGACGGTTTCAATGAGACAACCATCATGTACTCCTACATGGCCTCTCACCGCCACCTTTACCAAAATGTGTTCACACACTTAGCTCACACACAGTAGGACATGTTCACACACCTCTGATTCATTCCCGATGAATCAGACCTGACACAACTCTGTGCAATAGCAGGCATGACAAACAAGCATGAATGAGTAGGCACATCAGGGCTCAAACAACTCCTACTCATCCTAGTGGGTTTCATCTATTTACTGTGGCAATGACAGGTCATGCAGAGGAAAGGGGTTCAACTACCGCAACATGTAACAGTTGAATCGTTGTTGTCCTAATGCAGTAAAAGAGAGCAGGAGCGAGAGAGTGGGATTGTATCGGAATGAACAAGGGGTTTTTGCTTGCCTGGCACTTCTGAAGATATCATTGGGTCTTCATCAGTGTCAACGATCACAGTGTCGGTACAACGTCTACCGAGAGGGGACAACCACCGGCAACAGAGAAGGAACACAATCAATGCAATGCACAGCATGATGCATGATAATGACATGGCAATATGTTGTTGATTGAGCTAATGCAACTAGCAACACAATTAAATGAAGTTGGTTTGAATACAAGATTGAAATTCAAACTCTATATATGATTAGTTAAATGCTATTTATTTGTTTTGTCCAAAATAGAGGACAAACATTGTTCAAACATGCAAAATGGTAAAGATGGATTCCTTGAATTTTTCTGATAATTTTTCATATATAATTTATTTCAATTGGAGTTACGGTTGATTTACTATGAATTTTTGAAGTTTAGGCAATTTTCTGGAATTTTCTGAATTATTTTTAATCTAGAAATGATTTATTGCGTCAGCACTGCATCATGCCTGCGTCAGCAAGTCAACAGCAGCGGTCTAGGTCAAACCTGACCAGTGGTGTCCACTGGTCAGTGACACAATGATGTTCAGTGTCAATGACAGGTGGGGCCTGGTCAACGGTGGCGTGGCCAGGTCAAACTAACCTGTGGGCCCGTGGGGTTAGTTTAGTCTAAATAGGAGCTAAGCAGTGTTAATTAGGCCGTGGGGCCCAGTAGTCAGTGGCTCTGGGAGGGTTAGCTGGCAGTGATTAGCGCTAATCATGCGGCCACGTCGGCTCACCGGAGTCCCACCGGCGGTGACCAAATCTACGGCGGAAGCTCACCGGGGCTGCGCTATAGGCGGCGTATGGACGCGCGAAGGCCACCAGAAGGTAGCCCGAGCACGCCCGCATCTAGCTAGCCGCACGGGAGGCCGCGTGGTCGCCGGAATCGACGACGGCGAGCGCATCCATGGTGGCCGGAGTTCGGACGTGGAAGGGGTCGACGCTACGGTGCACTAGAGGGGAAACCGAAGGGTGCTGCGGGCTCCTGGGAGTGCAGCGAACACGGTGACGCGCTCAGGCGCAAGCTGGGGTGGCCCTAGCCACGGTGGGAAGGAACTACGGCGACGATGAGCTCTCAGGTCTGGTGGTTAGTGCGGCTACGGCACACAAACGAGGAAGAGAGGAGAGGGGAAACGACGAGGTGCTCACGGCGAGGCCGTCGGGGTGCTCAGCGGGAAGTGTCGAGGAGGGCACACGGCGCCGGCGATCTCGGCGGACCGAGGAAGAAGAAGGCGTCGGGTCGGTGCTTGGAGGCGTCCGGCGTCGCGTGAGTCGTCGAGGAGGTGTAGACGATGGAGGCGGAGCCCACGGGCACGTCAAAGGGGCGAGGGGGTGGCTCTGGTGATGACTACGGCGAACGGCGGCGAGGATGGCGCTCGGCCATCGCGGGAGAGGGTGAGGGAGATGAGGGGGAGAGAGGGGAGGGGTGCAGGGGGTGATGGGCGTCTTCGTGGCGCTCGGTTGGGGACGAGGAGGCATCAGGAGGTGGAAGCAGGAGGTGGCCGCGGGTGCGCGCGCCGGCGACACGCCTCTGCCTACTAGCAGAGGTGGGTGACGACTGGCACAAGCCAGGTGGGCTGGGCCAGCACAGGTGAGGCCCAGGTGGGTTTCTCTCTCTCTCTCTCTCTTTATTTTTCTTTTATTTTTCTGTAATATTTGTGGCTTTTCTAAAAATACCTAGACCTTTCAAAAATCACCAAACTGAACATGCCCACTGTATAGAATATATCCAACATGGAACATTTCAGTTTAGGATTACTTGGGCATTTAAAATATTTACTAGCATTTAAATGCCCAAATTCAAATAACATATGATTTAATCCAGTGACCTTTGGATGACCTAGAAAGTTTTGCACCATTTTTGTCATGGGTTTTAGACCAAGACAAAGATGATGAACATTTTGAAAGGCATTTCAGGATCATTGAAAAAATATTTTAGTAACCCTAGTTGGATTAATTGGTGCTGGGGGTTTCTGCCATCCCCATTTCAACTTTCTAAGGAAAAGTAAACATGATGCATGGAGGTTATGCAAGGATAGGCAAGACTAAGCTAGGGCTGTGACAACTAGTAATGGCGCACCGTCCACTAGGGGAAAGTATCTAGTGCTCCCAGGCCTAGGGTGCTCCCAGTGCTCCGATGCGAAAAACATTTTTTAAAATGTTCAAAAAATTCTTAAAAAATGCAGCACATCGGCGAAACATCGATGTCTCTTGTCACAAAATTTCAAATCAAAATTCAAAACATTGCTCGAGATACAAAAATGACAAATTTTAGTTTTGGCCCATTATCATATTGATGTCAAATTTGTCATTTTTGTATCTCGAGCAATGTTTTGAATTTTGATTTGAAATTTTGTGACAAGAGACATTGATGTTCCGTCGATGTGCTGCATTTTTTCAGAATTTTTTGAACATTCTAAAAATGTTTTTCGGACATTTGGAGCACCGGGAGCACCCCAAGCCTGGGAGCACTAGATATTTTCTCCGTCCACTGGTGCGCCATTACTAACAATTTGTTTTCCAAAACTACTAATGGCGCACCACACACCAGGTGCGTCATTAGTAATATATTTAGCACCTGTGGTGCGCCATTAGTAACCCTGGTGCTAAATGCACCCCCCCGGTGGACCGCCTTTTCAGTTTTTTAAAAAATAATAGAAAATGATGGAAATGTCAGAAAATTAAAAAAAAGTTTCCCATGTGATATGTGGTCTAGTTGTTGGGAAAATTTACAAATATGAATTTCGACTTTATTTGCAAAATTTCTCTGGAATTTAGTAAAATGGGCATAACTTATGCATATGTACTCGGATTAAAAAGTTTTTATATGAAAAATCATCTACTCGAAAAGTTACATCCGAACTGAACTGGGGGAACTATGTTCAACATCTTCAAAATCCCCAAAAACCTAACAGAACGAAAGATACGGGGTTTTGAAGATCTAGAGGGGGGAAAATGAAAAAAAATTCAATTTACTCGTGGCGCACCATTTGCTAGGTGCGCCACTAGTAACTGGAAAAAAATTGGTTTCGAAAAAAAATTGGATTTTTTTTTTTCAAAATATGATACGTAATATGACCGGGAAGTTTGAAATATTTTTTCAAAATGTCATCATACTCATGAACATGAACAAAGTCCTAGACATCAACAAGGTTTAATAGGATTAATATGACAGATATATCAACAAGTGCCTGTGAAGTGAGCTGGTGTTGGGGTTGGATAGAACTGCGAAGTTAAGCGTGCTCGGGCTGGAGTGTGTGAGGATGGGCGACCTTTCGGGAAGTTTGACTAAGTGTGCTTGAAGTTAAGCGTGCTCGGGCTGGAGTAGTGTGAGGATGAGTGAAGTTAAGCGTGTTCGGGCTGGAGTAGTGTGAGGATGGGTGACCTTTCGGGAAGTTTGACTACTAATGGCGTGATGCTAGTAAAAAATACTAATGACGTGATGCTAGTGGCGAACCTGTAGTGCGCCATTAGTAGGCAAAACAGGTGCGCCACTAGTAGGCCTTTTCCTAGTAGTGCAAGCATCGCACGATCCTTCTCCAGGTACCGACACGAGCCAGCCTACTCCCACATCTCCATGATCACGGTAAGTTTCTTTAGTGTTTTGCTTAACAAATGCATAAAGACCTAGACTTAGCTTTATTTCCTCCAAAATGACTTAATAAGCTTACTGACCTCCAAAACCATCCATTTTACCTAAGTTAGCTCTAAAACGATCTATACTTAGCTTTGTTTCCTCCAAAATGACCAAAGTTAGCTCTAATATGCTTAGTTAACTAGGTTTGCTCAATAATGACATGTACTTAGCTTACTTATGTGAAAAATGGCATAATTAGCTTAGTTAGCTAATAAACGATCCATTTTACCTAAGTTAGTTCTAAAATGATCCATTTTACCTTAGTTAGCTCATAAATGATCCATTTTACCTAAGTTAGTTCTAAAATGATCCATTTTACCTTAGTTAGCTCATAAACGATCCATTTTACCTAAGTTAGCTCTAAAATGACCCATTTTACCTTAGTTAGCTCATAAATAATCCATTTTACCCAAGTTAGCTCTAAAATGACCCATCTTACCTAGGTTAGCTCCAAAATGATCCATCTTACCTAGGTTAGCTCCAAAATGATGCATTTTACCTAAGTTAGCTCATAAGTGATCCATTTCACCTAGGTTAGCTCATGAACGATCCATTTCACCTATGTTAGCTCACAAACGATCAATTTCACCTAAATTAGCTCATAAATGTCATATATTCTTCTTCTTCATCATTTTCTTCATCATCATCATCTTATCCTTCTTCTTCTTCTTCTAATCTTCTTCTTCTAACTTTCTTATTTCCCATTTTGCAGAATTCATTCGCTTCACGGAGCTTGCATACATGGAGTGCTTGTTTGGATGAACTATGTTTCTTTTGTATCGATGAACTATGCATGTATGCTTTGATGACACTATTGTAATATGTATGGTTGGATGGATGTATGTGGTACTTGCTATGTATGGTTGATGGAACTATACATTTATGATGAAATTATATGTGTTGGATATCTCATATGTTTGCTGTGAACTTGCCATGTGAAAAATATATATGTATCATCTATTTGTTGTGAAAATGGTTGAGTATAAGAAAAAAACAGAAAAAAGAGTCAATGCAGGCTCTTTGCCATCTGCCACCGACGGCAACGGGCTCTTTGCCGTCCGCCGCGGACGGCAAAGAGGCCACGTGGCAACCACCTGTGTTTTCTGGAAGCTGACCATTTGGTCAATTTGCCTACAGTGGCAGACGGCAAAGGCCTGATGCTCTTTGCCGTCAGCCACGGACGGCAAAGACTGCCGTTAGCCACCTAACGGACTAACAGCGAGTTTATTGCCGTCTGCTTTCTTTGCCGTCCACCGCGGATGGCAAAGGCTCCTTTGTTGTCCGCGTCAGGAAGCAGACGACAAAGAAGGTCTTTACTGATCCTTTCTTTGCCGGCGTCTTTTGCCGTCCGTGGTAGACGGAAAAGGCCTTTGCCATCCGCCTTCCATGCCTTTGCCGTCTGCCTTGGCAGACGGCAAAGTAGATGATTCCTGTAGTGGCTACTCCCGGTGGGATTAGAACTCCTCATCGGGGCGCGCCAAGGGTGGCCGGCCCCTTCCCCTCCTCTACTCCTTTATATACGGGGAGGGAGGCACCCCCTAGTGACACAAAAATTGATCCCTTGGATCTCTTAGCCGTGTGCGGTGCCCCCCTCCACCATAATCCACCGTGGTCATATCGTAGTGGTGCTTAGGAAAATCCCTGTGTCGGTAGAACATCATCATCATCACCACACCGTCGTGCTGACAAAACTCTCCCTCGAAGCTTGGCTGGATCGGAGTTCGAGGGACGTCATTGAGTTGAACGTGTGCAGAACTCGGAGGTGTCGTGCGTTCGGTGCTTGATCGGTCGGATCGTGAAGACGTACGACTACATCAACCACGTTGTGCTAACGCTTCCGCTTTCGGTCTACGAGGGTACATGGACAACACTCTCCCCTCTCGTTGCTATGCATCACCATGATCTTTCGTGTGCGTAGGAAATTTTTGAAATTACTGTGTTCCCCAACAATGGCATCCGAGCCTGGTTTTATGTGTTGATGTTATATGCACGAATAGAACACAAGTGAGTTGTGGGCGATACAAGTCATACTGCTTACCAGCATGTCATACTTTGGTTCGGCGGTATTGTTGGATGAAGTGGCCCGGACCGACATTACGCGTACGCTTACGCGAGACTGGTTCTACCGACGTGCTTTGCACACAGGTGGCTGGCGGGTGTCAGTTTCTCCAACTTCAGTTGAACCGAGTGTGTCTACGCCCGGTCCTTGAGAAGGATAAAACAGCACTAACTTGACGAACTATCGTTGTGGTTTTTATGCGTAGGTAAGAACGGTTCTTGCTCAGCCCGTAGCAGCCACGTAAAACATGCAACAACAAAGTAGAGGACGTCTAACTTGTTTTTGCAGGGCATGTTGTGATGTGATATGGTCAAGGCATGATGCTATATTTTATCGTATGAGATGATCATGTTTTGTAACCGAGTTATCGGCAACTAGCAGGAGCCATATGGTTGTCGCTTTATTGTATGCAATGCAATCACCCTGCAATGCTTTACTCTATCACTAAGTGGTAGCGGTAGTCGTAGAAGCATAAGTTGGCGAGATGACAACGATGCTACGATGGAGATCAAAGTGTCGCGCCGGTGACAATGGTGATCATGACGTTGCTTCAGAGATGAAGATCACAAGCACAAGATGATGATGGCCATATCATATCACTTATATTGATTGCATGTGATGTTTATCTTTTATGCATCTTATCTTGCTTGGATTGACAGTAGCATTATAAGATGATCTCTCATTAAATTATCAAGATATCCCTAAGTATGCACCATTGCAAAAATTCTTCGTGCTGAGACACCACGTGATGATCGGGTGTGATAGGCTCTACGTTCAAATACAACGGGTGCAAAACAGTTGCACACCCGGAATACTCAGGTTAAACTTGACGAGCCTAGCATATGCAGATATGGCCTCGGAACACTGAGACCGAAAGGTCGAGCGTGAATCATATAGTAGATATGATCAACATAGTGATGTTCATCATTGAAACTACTCCATCTCACGTGATGATCGGACATGGTTTGGTTGATTTGGATCACGTGATTACTTAGAGGATTAGAGAGATGTCTATCTAAGTGGGAGTTCTTAAGTAATATGATTAATTGAACTTAAATTTATCATGAACTTAGTACCTGATAGTTTTTTGCTTGTCTATGTTGATTGTAGATAGATGGCTCGTGCTGTTGTTCCGTTGAATTTTAATGCGTTCCTTGAGAAAGCAAAGTTGAAAGATGATGGTAGCAATTACACAGACTGGGTCCATAACTTGAGGATTATCCTCATTGCTGCATAGAAGAATTACGTCCTGGAAGCACCGCTTGGTGCCAGGCCTGCTGCAGATGCTGCTGATAATGTTAAGAACGTTTGGCACATCAAAGCTGATGACTACTCGATAGTTTAGTGTGCCATGCTTTACGGCTTAGAACCGGGACTTCAACGATGTTTGGAATGTCATGGAGCATATGAGATGTTCCAGGAGTTGAAGTTAATATTTCAAGAAAATTCCCGGATTGAGAGATATGAAGTGTTCAATAAGTTATATAGCTGTAAGATGGAGGAGAATAGTTCTGTCAGTGAACATATACTCAAAATGTCTGTGTATCATAATCACTTGGCTCAACTAGGAGTTAATCTTCCTGTTGATAGTGTCATTGACAGAGTTCTTCAATCACTGTCACCAAGCTACAAAAGCTTCATGATGAACTACAATATGCAAGGGATGAATAAGACAATTCCCGAGCTCTTTGCGATGCTAAAGGCTGCGGAGGTAGAAATCAAAAAGGAGCATCAAGTGTTGATGGTCAAAAAGACCACTAGTTTCAAGAAAAAGGGTAAAGGGAAGAAGAAGGGGAACTTCAAGAAGAACGGCAAACAAGTTGCTGCTCAAGAGAAGAAACCCAAGTCTGGACCTAAGCCTGAAACTGAGTGCTTCTACTGCAAACAGACTTGTCACTAGAAGCGGAACTGCCCCAAGTATTTGGCGGATAAGAAGGATGGCAAGGTGAACAAAGGTATATGTGATATACATGTTATTGATGTGTACCTTACTAATGCTTCCAGTAGCACCTGGGTATTTGATACTGGTTCTGTTGCTAATATTTGCAACTCGAAGCAGGGACTACAGATTAAGCGGCGATTGGCTAAGGACGAGGTGACGATGTGCGTGGGAAATGGTTCCAAAGTCGATGTGATCGCAGTCGGCACGCTACCACTACATCTACCTTCGGGATTAGTTTTAGACCTAAATAATTGTTATTTGGTGCCAGCGTTGAGCATGAACATTATATCTGGATCTTGTTTGATGCGAGATGGTTATTCATTTAAATCAGAGAATAATGGTTGTTCTATTTATATGAGTAATATCTTTTATGGTCATGCACCCTTGAAGAGTGGTCTATTCTTATTGAATCTCGATAGTAGTGATACACATATTCATAATATTGAAGCCAAAAGATGCAGAGTTGATAATGATAGTGTAACTTATTTGTGGCACTGCCGTTTAGGTCATATTGGTGTAAAGCGCATGAACAAACTCCATACCAATGGACTTTTGGAACCACTTGATTATGAATCACTTGGTACTATGAATGGGCAAGATGACTAAAACGCCGTTCTCCGGAACTATGGAGCGAGCAACAGATCTGTTGGAAATCATACATACAGATGTATGTGGTCTGATGAATGTTAAGGCTCGAGGCGGGTATCGTTATTTTCTTACCTTCACAGATGATTTAAGCAGATATGGGTATATCAACTTAATGAAACATAAGTCTGAAACATTTGAAAAGTTCAAAGAATTTCAGAGTGAAGTTGAAAATCATTGTAGCAAGAAAATAAAGTTTCTACGATCTGATCGTGGAGGAGAATATTTGAGTTACGAGTTTGGTCTTCATTTGAAACAATGCGGAATAGTTTCGTACCTCACGCCACCCGGAACACCACAACATAATGGTGTGTCCGAACGTCGTAATCGTACTTTACTAGATATGGTACGATCTATGATGTCTCTTACCGATTTACCGCTATCATTTTGGGGTTATGCTTTAAAGACTGCTGCATTCACGTTAAAAAGGGCACCATCAAAATCCGTTGAGACGACACCTTATGAACTGTGGTTTGGCAAGAAACCAAAGTTGTCATTTCTTAAAGTTTGGGGCTGCGATGCTTATGTAAAAAAACTTCAACCTGATAAGCTCGAACCCAAATCGGAGAAATGTGTCTTCATAGGATACCCAAAGGAAACTGTTGGGTACACCTTCTATCACAGATCTGAAGGCAAAACGTTTGTTGCTAAATTTGGATCCTTTATAGAGAAGGAGTTTCTCTCGAAAGAAGTGAGTGGGAGGAAAGTAGAACTTGATGAGGTAACTGTACCTGCTCCCTTATTGGAAAGTATTTCATCACAGAAACCGGTTCCTGTGACACCTACACCAATTAGTGAGGAAGTTAATGATAATGATCATGAAACTTCAGATCAAGTTGTTACTGAACCTCGTAGATCAACCAGAGTGAGATCCACACTAGAGTGGTACGGTAATCCTTTTCTGGAGGTTATGTTACTAGACCATGACAAACCTATGAACTATGAAGAAGCGATGGTGAGGCCAGATTCCGCAAAATGGCTTGAGGCCATGAAATCTGAGATGGGATCCATGTATGAGAACAAAGTGTGGACTTTGATTGACTTGCCCATTGATCGGCAAGCCATCGAGAATAAATGGATCTTCAAGAAAAAGACTGACGCTGATGGTAATGTTACTGTCTATAAAGCTCGACTTGTTGCAAAAGGTTTTCAACAGGTTCAAGGGATTGACTACGATGAGACCTTCTCACCCATAGAGATGCTTAAGTCTGTCCGAATCATGTTAGCGATTGTTGCATTTTATGATTATGAAATTTGGCAAATGGATGTCAAAACTGCATTCCTGAATGGATTTCTAGAAGAAGAGTTGTATATGATGCAACCGGAAGTTTTTGTCGATCCAAAGGGAGTTAACAAAGTGTGCAAGCTCGAGCGATCCATTTATGGACTGGTGCAAGCCTCTCGGAGTTGGAATAAACGTTTTGATAGTGTGATAAAAGCATATGGTTTTATACAGACTTTTGGAGAAGCCTGTATTTACAAGAAAGTGAGTGGGAGCTCTGTAGCATTTCTAATATTATATGTGGATGACATATTGTTGATTGGAAATGATATAGAATTTCTGGATAACATAAAAGGATAGTTGAATAAGAGTTTTTCAATGAAAGACCTTGGTGAAGCTGCTTATATATTGGGCATCAAGATCTATAGAGATAGATCGAGACGCTTGATTGGACTTTCACAAAGCACATACCTTGACAAAGTTTTGAAAAATTTCAAAATGGATCAAGCAAAGAAAGGGTTCTTGCCTGTATTGCAAGGTGTGAAGTTGAGTAAGACTCAATGCCCGACCACTGCAGAAGATAGAGAGAAAATGAAAGATGTTCCCTATGCTTTAGCCATAGGCTCTATCATGTATTGTAACGCCCTCGATGCGGCTATATCTCCACGTGTCGAGGCACGACTTAGAGGCATAACCGCATTGAAAGCAATGTCGCAAGTTAGGCAATCATCACAACATCCCATGTAATATAGATAATAAAAGGGGGAGATACATAGTTGGCTTACACTCGCCACATCAATCAAGTACATAAATAGCATTACAACATTCAAACACTCATGTAGAAGATAGAGAGAAAATGAAAGATGTTCCCTATGCTTTAGCCATAGGCTCTATCATGTATGCAATGCTGTGTAGCAGACCTGATGTGTGCCTTGCTATTAGTTTAGCAGGGAGGTACCAAAGTAATCCAGGAGTGGATCACTGGACAATGGTCAAGAACATCCTGAAATACCTGAAAAGGACGAAGGATATGTTTCTCGTTTATGGAGGTGACAAAGAGCTCATCATAAATGGTTACGTCGATGCAAGCTTTGACATTGATCCAGACGATTCTAAATCGCAAATCGGATACGTGTTTTTATTAAATAGTGGAGCTGTCAGTTGGTGCAGTTCTAAACAAAGCGTCATAGCGGGATCTACATGTGAAGCGGAGTACATAGCTGCTTCAGAAGCAGCAAATGAAGGAGTCTGGATGAATGAGTTCATATCCGATCCAGGTGTCATACCTAGTGCATCGGGTCCAATGAAAATCTTTTGTGACAATACTGGTGCAATTGCTTTGGCAAAGAAATCCAGATTTCACAAGAGAACCAAGCATATCAAGAGACGCTTCAACTCCATCCGGGATCAAGTCCAGATGGGAGACATAGAGATTTGCAAGATACATACAGATCTGAATATTGCAGACCCATTGACTAAGCCTCTTCCATGAGCAAAACATGATCAGCACCAAGGCTCCATGGGTGTTAGAATCATTACTGTGTAATCTAGATTATTGACTCTAGTGCAAGTGGGAGACTGAAGGAAATATGCCCTAGAGGCAATAATAAAGTTATTATTTATTTCCTTATATCATGATAAATGTTTGTTATTCATGCTAGAATTGTATTAACCGGAAACATGATACATGTGTGAATACATAGACAAACAAAGTGTCACTAGTATGCCTCTACTAGACTAGCTCGTTAATCAAAGATGGTTATGTTTCCTAGCCATAGACATGAGTTGTCATCTGATTAATAGGATCACATCATTAAGAGAATGATGTGATTGACTTGACCCATTCCGTTAGCTTAGCACTTGATCGTTCAGTTTGTTGCTATTGCTTTCTTCATGACTTATACATGTTCCTATGACTATAAGATTATGCAACTTCCGTTTACCGGAGGAACAATTTGTGTGCTACCAAACGTCACAAGGTAGCTGGGTGATTATAAAGTTGCTCTACAGGTGTCTCCAAAGGTACTTGTTGGGTTGGCGTATTTCGAGATTACGATTTGTCACTCCGATTGTCGAAGAGGTATCTCTGGGCCCACTCGGTAATACACATCACTTAAGCCTTGCAAGCATTGCAACTAATGAGTTATTTGCGGGATGATGTATTACTAAACGAGTAAAGAGACTTGTCGGTAACGAGATTGAACTAGGTATTGAGATACCAATGATCGAACCTCGGGCAAGTAACATACCGATATCAAAGGGAACAACGTATGTTGTTATGCGGTTTGACAGATAAAGATCTTGGTAGAATATGTAGGAGCCAATATGAGCATCTAGGTTCTGCTATTGGTTGTTGACCGGAGACATGTCTCGGTCATGTCTACATAGTTCTCGAACCCGTAGGGTCCGCACGCTTAAAGTTCGATGATGGTTATATTATGAGTTTATGTGTTTTGATGTACCGAAGGTAGTTCGGAGTCCCAGATGTGATCACGGACATGACAAGGAGTCTCGAAATGGTCGAGACATGAAGATTGATATATTGGACGACTATATTCGGACATCGGAATGGTTCCGGGGGTTATCGGATATATACTGGAGTATCGGGGGGTTACCGGAACCCCCCGGAGGTTAATGGGCCTCATGGGCCCAATTTGTGGAAGAGGAGAGGCGGCCAAGGGGCAACCGTGCGCCCCTCCCCTCCCAAGTCCGAATTGGACTAGGAAGGGGGGCGGCGCCCCCCTTTCCTTTCTCCCTCTTTCCCCTTCCCTCTCCTCTCCTACTCCAACATGGAAAGGGGGGAGTCCTACTCCCGATGGGAGTAGGACTCCTCATGGGGCGCGCCAAGGGTGGCCGCCCCCTCCCCCTCCTCTACTCCTTTATATACAGGGAGGGAGGAGCCCCCTAGTGACACAACAATTAACCCCTTGGATCTCTAAGCCGTGTGCGGTGCCCCCCTCCACCATAATCCACCTCGGCCATATCGTAGCGGTGCTTAGGCGAAGCCCTATGTCGGTAGAACATCATCATCGTCACCACGCCATCGTGCTGGCGGAACTCCCCCTCAAAGCTCGGCTGGATCGGAGTTCGAGGGACGTCATCGAGTTGAACTTGTGCAAAAATCGGAGGTGCCGTGCGTTTGGTACTTGATCGGTCGGATCATGAAGACGTACGACTACATCAACCGCGTTGTGCTAAAGCTTCCGCTTTTGGTCTACAAGGGTACGTGGACAACACTCTCCCCTCTCGTTGCTATGCATCACCATGATCTTGCATGTGCGTAGGACTTTTTTTGAAATTACTATGTTCCCCAACACACACAAGAAAAGGATACCTCCCTCGCCCCAACCATGGCAATAGTACACACATTTGTCAGTTTCGTTTACAACAAAGCCTGCAGCTGTTAAAGTTCTTTCAAACTTCTCATGCCACTGTTTGGGTGCTTGCTTGAGTCCATACAAAGACTTCAGCAACTTGCACACTTTTCCTTCCTGACCATCTAGTACAAACCCATCTGGTTGTTCCATATAAATTTCCTCATCCAACTTTCCATTTAGGAAAGCAGTCTTAACATCCATTTGAGGAACGAGAAGACCATGTGAGGCAGCTAGTGAAAGTAGAACTCGAATAGTGGTGAGTTGAGCCACATGTGAGTAAGTATCGAAGAAGTCTTCCCCTTCCTTTTGGGTATAACCCTTAGCCACGAGCCAAGCCTTGTACTTTTCAATAGTACCATCAGGCCTAAGCTTATTTTTAAATACCCATTTGCATCCTATAGATTTGCACCCATAAGGACGATCAGTTATCTCCCAAGTTTCATTCGCCAAGATGGAATCCATCTCGCTACGAACCGCTTCCTTCCAGTAGTCAGCATCTTCAGATGCATAGGCCTCTGAAATAGAACTGGGAGTGTCATCTATGAAATACACAAGAAAATCATCACCAAAGGACTTTGCAGTCCTTTGTATCTTGCTGCTAGTAGAAACTTTATTGTTCTCCTCCATATGATTTTCAAAGTGTTCCATCGAAATGGCAGGTTCGGTAATTGTAATTGGTTCCTGATTTGATGAACTAGGCATCTCCTGATTAGATGAGGTAGCCATATCCTTCATTGGAAAGATATCTTCAAAGAAAGTCGCATCATTCGACTCCATGATCGTACCGACCTGCATGTCAGGTACCTCAGATTTTACAACCAAGAATCTATAACCAATGCTATGAAAAGCATATCCCAGGAAAACACAATCCACGGTCTTTGGTCCAAGCTTGCGCTTCTTTGCAATTGGCACATTGACTTTCGCCAAACAACCCTAGGTTCATAGATAAGAGAGTTTTAATCTTTTCTTCTCCCATTCCTCGAATGGAGTTATCTCTTTATTCTTTGTGGGAACTCGGTTTAGGACATGACATGCAGTCAATATCGCCTCCCCCCGCCATGCCTTGGAGATACCCGATGTGTCTAACATGGTGTTAACCAAATGTGTTAGAGTACGGTTCTTTCTTTCGGCCACCCCATCTGACTAAGGTGAATAGGGAGGCATCCTCTCATGGATTATACCATGTTCCGCACAAAAAACATCAAATTCATTGGGAAAAAACTCTCCACCACGGTCGGACCTAAGCCTCTTGATTTTCCGATCAAGTTGGTTTTCCACTTCAGCTTTATAGATCTTGAAAAAGTTGAAAGCCTCATCCTTAGATTTTAGAAGATACACATGGCAGTATCTAGTGGAGTCGTCAATTAACGTCATGAAATATTTCTTTCCACCTTTGTCAAAACACCATTCATTTCACATAGATCTGAATGTATGAGTTCTAGTGGTGCAAGATTTCTCATTTCCGCAGTCGTGTGATACTTACGAGGTTGCTTAGCTTGCCCACAAACTTGAGACTTAGATCCCTTCACAATGGCGAAACTAGGGATTAAGTTCAATTTGGCTAGTCGCGACATGCAACCAAAGTTAACATGACAAAGACATGAATGCCACACATTTGATTCACTATTGTTGCAAATATGATTAACAACTTTATTGCAAACGTCTGATAAGGATAAACGAAACATGCCTCCTAACTCATAGCCTTTACCAACAAAGGTTCCATACTTGGATATTACAAATTTATTCGACTCAAAGACAAGCTTGTAGCCATCTCTACACAGAAGAGATCCGCTAACAAGATTTTTATTGAAGGAGGGGACATAATGCACGTTCTTCAACTGCACGATCTTCTCTGAAGTAAACTTCAGATCAACCGTGCCAACACCACGAACAGAAGCACTTGAACCGTTGCCCATCAGCACGGTTGAAGTCCCTGTGGTCTGATAAGACGAAAATATGGAAATATCACCGCATAAATGCACATTAGCACCCATGTCAATCAACCAATTAGGAGAATGGCATACTGAAAGAATAGTGGGAAATATACCATACCCAACATCCTTCATGTCAGTGTCTCCAATGACAACATTAGCGGTCTTGCCGCCTTTCCCAGGATGACGCTTGTCATAGCGATTAGGGCAACTAGGAGCCCAATGACCAGGATCCCCACACACATGACAAACACCTTTCTTTTTTTCATTCTTCTTCTTGAAGTTCTTGTGCTGCACAGCCTTGTTCTTCCCATCAAACTTTGCTTTACCATCAAACTTGCCCTTATTCTTGAACTTGTGGGGCTGGAAGTTCTGCTTCTGTACCAGATTGGCACTAGATCCTTCCTCAATACCTTGAGCACGTGTGTCCTTTGCTCTCGTTTTTTCTTCCACATCAAGAGTACCAATGAGATCCGGAACAGAAAACTCCTGTCTCTTATGCTTCGGTAAGGTAGTAAAGTTCCTCCATGAAGGAGGAAGCTTAGTGATGATACCTCCGGCAACAAACTTGTCTGGTAGCATACAATTGAAGTGCTCAAGTTCTCTAGCAAATGACTGTATCTCAGGAGCTTGCTCAACCATGGAACGCTCTTCAGTCATCCTGTAATCATAGAATTGCTCCATGATGTACAGCTCAGTGCCAGCATCCGGGACCCCAAACTTGGCCTCGAGTGCATCCCACATATCTTTTGCATTGTCAATTGACGCATACGCATTAACTATGTTCTCACCAAGAACACTCAAGAGAGCAGCCTTAAACAGAGTATCCATTTTTTGAAAAGCTTGTTCCTTTTGGGCATCATGCTCCCCTTCAGGTTTGCCAAGAGTGGCGTCATAGCAACTCATGGTTTGAAACCATAAGACTGCTCTGACGCGCCACCTCTTATAGTGGATACCCTCAAACATAGGAGGTCTCATGGAAGCAACAAAACCACTTGGTGTAAATTGCCTATAATAAGGTTTTTGGATTGTTGGAAATATGAGCAATTTACCGAATGATTTTATTAACAGAAATACTAGATAAAACACGACTAGTATAACAGTGATAAAACAAGTCATGCGATTTGACAAAGAGAAGATAAACAACATCTTCATATATGAACTGTAACTAAACACATGTAGAGCAGACAGTATATCAAGTTGCATATATAAAACAGAGTCTAACATATCTGGGGCAAACACTAGAACAAAGAACTACAACAGGGCCTCTAATAGAAAGAGGAAGAACACGTACGGGACGGCAGCAGCAGAAGCGCTAGACTTGGGGTCGGTGTCCTCGCTAGCCATGTCGTCGAGGAGGTTGTCGATGTCGGGGAAGAAGTCGTCGTCGCGGAAGTAGTCGTCGGAGTCCGGGGCGTCCGTGACGAAGAAGTCAGTAGTCGCGCTAAGCGCTCCCCAAAAACCTTATCACCCTTCTCCTGTACAGGACTCAAAGAGGTGAAGTTTCGGAGGCCTACTGTCCCGACCTTCGGTGCACGCCACAAGCCGGGATGGAGAAGATCGTAGCAGCAGCGCAGTGCTCAGGAACTTTGTGGCGAGAGAAAGAGGATCTTCTGGTGCGTCTCTCTGAGAGGAGCGACCTCCCTTTTATAGGCGCAAGAGAAGGAGGCGAGAGGCTGCGCCGGGAGTTGAAGGGAACGAGGGAGACGAAAGCTTCCGCGTGACCTTTCATATACCCGTCGTGCATGGCAAAAATTTAGACATCGGCTCATTCCCGCGGCGCATCGTGGCGAGGCGGGCGGAGGAGGAGCGCGCGTGGATGTCTCTCTTGTTCTCATCCTCATACATGTGGAGAGAGAGCCTCCCTTATAAAGAGGTCCAACTTCGTCTAAACTAGCAATGTGGGACTAAACTTTAGTACCACCTCTTGCCTTGCACGAATGTGCTGTGTGGGCCTTTAGGAATTTCGGAAACTGCTATTGGGCTAGGCCCAAAATAGACAAAATTCCAGCAACACTCACCGTCAAAATGGATGTTGTGACGTAATTATGATTATTGTGGTAGCGGTCATGGATGTGTCGTGCTGATTTGTCGTATCCCCATCCTTGAAAAAAGTTAATCCCTTTTGTGACATGGTGATGTCCAAAACATGAGTTGTCACAGAAAACGACATAGTTCCTTTTTTAGGGTTGCATCTTGAGTTTTTTTCTTTTGAGAAATGATGGAAGACCTCTTACTTCTTCTTTTATTATAAGAGAAGGCCTTAATTCTTCAACATTTAATTCGTTCAACGAACCACATGGACGAGATGGGAGGGAAGAAATACTGAATTTATATTTGACTATCTTGTTCATGACACCCAGGACAAACATAGTTGGAATAGTTCCACTTCCGATGCCTCCTAATCCTATGTACGAGCAATATGCAT
The DNA here is from genome assembly GCF_018294505.1 of Triticum aestivum. Classification (NCBI taxonomy): domain Eukaryota; kingdom Viridiplantae; phylum Streptophyta; class Magnoliopsida; order Poales; family Poaceae; genus Triticum; species Triticum aestivum. The sequence continues at coordinate 716,321,703 of NC_057800.1, forward strand.
GTGTCCTCACAAGCTATGATTACCACCCATATTTTAAAAGCAAAAGCTATGATTACCACCCAAAAATCACAAGATGGGTTGTGGAAGCATGTGTACTACTTGTGAGGAGTACATTCATGAGTTGTTTGATTTATACTCCCTCTGTGAACTAATATAAAAGCGTTTAGATTACTACTTTAGTATTCTAAATGTTTTTATATTAGTTTACGGAGGGAGTACTAGTTAGAGTTTTGTCTTACCTAGGTGTTAATTCTGTTAGGTAGTTCTGAATAATTTTTTCGCTTTTATTCTGCTCATCTCAAGAGTCCAGAAAGGGTGTGGAAGACCAGTTTTAGATTTATAATCATGTTTCTTTGGCAGTGCGAATTGTTTTGAGCGGAAAGAATTGAATCCCTAGATCTTCATTTCAATGAAGAAGCACTAGGACTAGGATGGCGAACGTCTAAGACATGGTGGCCCATCCGGTTATATGTATTAGATTACAGATCATATTCAAACTACATGACTGAAATTTGTCAATTTTCAAGGAAATTCATTTGATCGTTTTGGTGATTCTGACTGAACACGAGTCTTTCCACAATCGAAATTTAAAACGCAAGTACCAATTTGCAGTGTCAAATTGAAGAGATGGTGGGCATACTAATTAATAGGGAGAAAACAAGGACATGACCCCCTTGTCACCACGTATGTAGTATCACCACTGGCCAGTGGGGAATAAATATGGAAGAAGTTAGCTCATCTATGATTTTACTAGACTGGACTAAAGCATATGAACCATGTGACTTAATTTATGGTGTAAAAATATATTTTCTTGAAAGATATACTCTTTGTTTTAGGCAGAGAAGATATTAGATCAACCATCTGAGTATGATCCGTTGTTATAAAACATGTGCTGACATATCTATCGTTGCATGTAGCTAGCCAGTCTCTAGTTCTCTACTACTCTGCCCATGCATGTCTTATCTCTCTACGGCTCTACCATGATAGTATTAGCACCCAAACAAACACCACTAGTCATGCACTAATGTTTTAGGAGAGAAAGAGCTGTACAAAAGGAACAAACCAGGATTATTTAGGTGGAGTTGGACTATCCATGGAAATGGGAGGTATCTGGATGCACATTCCTTGCTGAAACTTAATTGAGCATTGTGCTAGTAACTGCGACAAGCCGTAAAGGGAGAAGTGCAAGGATGATCTTCCAATGGAGTTTCTGCAATGAGGTGTGTGGGAAGCACCTCTCTATTGTTGGTTTACATGGAGGACAACTCGTGGAGCTGGACAAGAAGAACGCAGAGCTGCATACTAGGCGCCCTTCGCAGCTGACCACCTTCATGAACATCTGGGTTGCGTGGAATGGCACCGGCAGCAGACCACCTTGACGAACACTGATGAAAGTCTAGGTTGCGTGAAGTAGCGCGGGCAGCAGACCACCTCTAGGAACACTAGTGAACGTCTGAGTTGTAGTGATGAACACCGGCAGCAACCATCAGGGATGCGAGCAGTTCGAAGCGAGATTTGCAGCAGTTGGTCACCAAGCAAAAGGGACTCAGATCCATGAGCATCCTTCATCTTCTAGATCAAAACGTATATACTAGAGCAAGAACACATATGTGTTGTATCTAAAGCACGATCCAACCTGATCTTGTAGCTTTTTTTTTTTTTGAGAAACCTGATCTTGTAGCTAGGATGCTGTCATGCTGTGCTTGCACTCCGTCCTCAATCAACAAGCTTGGGGACGACGGATGCATTAAAATCCAGTCGGTGCTGCAGCATAGACTTTATTTAGCTGCAATATACTCCCTCCGTTCACAAATATAAGATGTTTTGGATATCCCAATATAGACTACATATGGACAAAAATGAATGAACAAACACACTAAAACATGTCTATATACATTTGAGTTAGAAAAAAGTTAAAACATTTTATAATAGTGAACAATGGGAGTTGTATAGAACAAGAAGCAATGCCACGCTTTGCTGCGGCCGGGAATAAACAACTAAAACCTACTCATTTGTTCATGGCCAGTGTTTGGTCGGGAAAAATAATTTCAATTTAATTTATTTTTTCCCAATGATCATGAGTATATGTTACTTAAATGTTGTCAGCGCTGTTGGGGAGAAATAACTTAAATAGAGGAAGATGTACTGCATGACATAATATTTGGATTTGACATGGATGTACCTTTGCACATGTAAATTACAGTGAACTCCGATGTAATACATTTGGAAGAAACTTATATTTCTAGGAAAAGCCAGCTTGACTACAATTTCTGGTAGACAAATCAAGAAAGCATGTGGTACTTACAGCCTTACAGATGAAAAGCGACGACATAGAGTGTAAGCTCAATCAAATAGCAAAAGACAGACCCTCGGGAACAATAAGGCAATGGCCAAATGTAATTTTAAAATGAAAAGGTCCAAGCTATAGTAGCAACATTTTCAATTCACACCCACATATGCATATGTATCGTACTCTGAATTGGGTCTTGGGTGTATATGCGCCTCGTTTATTAGGACCGCTCTTACTTTGGTTGAAGGTTAACCTATATATTTAACTAATAAAATGTAAAATATAGGTCATAATTATTATTCTGTAGGAAACCTCTTTCAAATACAAATCCGATAATATACTTCTCTAGAATATACTTTGTATTTTATTAATCACATAGATGATCAAAGTCTAGCCCAAATTATGAGGGTGTCCAATAGACCCGAACGGAGGGAGTAGCGCCGAGTCCTCTTTTGGAAAAATCCTATTTGTTGCTTGTTACGGAGATTGTGCAAGGTTTCACACAATGTGCCAGGCGAGCGCTCTGGATGGGCCGGCCCATTTTAGCATAGCGTAGAAGCCCATTCTTTACCAAGATTTCCTCTTAATTTAGCTCCAGGGCGTCATGTGTGGTTTGGCCAACCACATAATGTAAACATCATCCCACTCTCTGTGGACTTTGCTAAATAAAGATTTAGGCATTTTCCTCAAAACAAAAAGAAAATAGGTTTTGAAGGTTCTCGGACCGGTTTTTCTTTCTTCTATAGTTATCCTTAGGTTTTTTTGGTGGTTTCTTTTTTACATTTTCTTTACGTTTTTGTTTATTTTTCCATAATTTCAAAAAAAAACGTGATTTCATAAAATTATTCCTTAAAAAAACATGTTTTCCAAAAAAAAGTTCGCTAGTTTGTAATAATGTTCGCAATTTAATAAAAATCAGAGATTTTCAAACAATATTCCTATTTGTAAAACTTATTCATAGTTCCAAAAAATGTACGCTCTTTTCCAAAAAAAATTGGAGTTTCAGGAAAATATTCACATTTTCAAAAAAAAAATCATGTTTCCAAAAAATAGTTCATGTTTTTCAGAATATGTTTGGAACTTTCAAGTAAATTATTGGGATTTCACAACTTGTTCCTATTTCCAAAAATGTTTGTGTTTTTTGAAAAATCTCGATTTACAAAAAATATTCACATTTCAAATATGTTTTGGAAGTTAAAAAATTGTTTGCATTTACAAAGAATATTCATATGTCAAAAAAATTCACAGTTATCAAGAAAGTTTTTTCTTAAATCCGTAAAGTTTCAAATCCCGTCACTGCAGTGTGTTCTTAAATATCTTGCGCTTCATCGCAACTGGCTACCAGCTTGTGTCCAATATGGTGAGGTCGCGACTTCAATTCCCTTGCAAGTGCTTTTCTTTATTTGGATTTCTAGCATGGGCGTTCAAAGACTCGATATTCAAGGTTAGTATCTTGGCATCCTCCGCATTGGCAGCGATACTCACCCTCTTTCCTTGAGCGCAACCTTCTTCTCCTCGAGCGTCGGGCCCTTCTTCGTCAACCGCGGTGCCCAGCAGGGGACGAGGAAAGGGAAGGAAGAAGACAGGAGCTGGAGCACATGGTCGCGGGAGAGGAGGTAGGGTGACTGAGGGAGTCCTGGATTAGGGGGTGTCCGGATAGCCGGACTATACCTTCGGCCGGACTCCTGGACTATGAAGATACAAGGTTGAAGACTTCGTCCCGTGTCCGGAAGGGACTTTCCTTGGCGTGGAAGGCAAGCTTGGCGATACGGATATGTAGATCTCCTACCATTGTAACCGACTCTGTGTAACCCAAGCCCTCTCCGGTGTCTATATAAACCGAAGGGTTTTAGTCCATAGGACGAACAACAATCATACCATAGGCTAGCTTCTAGGGTTTAGCCTCCTTGATCTCGTGGTAGATCTACTCTTGTACTACCCATATCATCAATATTAATCAAGCAGGACGTAAGGTTTTACCTCCATCAAGAGGGCCCGAACCTGGGTAAAACATCATGTCCCCTGCCTCCTGTTACCATCCTGCCTAGATGCACAGTTCGGGACCCCCTACCCGAGATCCGCCGGTTTTGACACCGACATTGGTGTTTTCATTGAGAGTTCCTCTGTGTCGTCATTTTTAGGTCCGATGGCTTCTCCGATCATCAACAGCGACACGATCCAGGGTGAGACTTTTCTCCCCGGACAGATCTTCGTATTCGGCGGCTTTGCACTGCGGGCCAATTCGCTTGGTCATCTGGAGCAGATCGAAAGCTACGCCCCTGGCCATCAGGTCAGATTTGGAAGGTTGAACTAAACGGCCGACATCCGTGGAGACTTGATCTTCGACGGATTCGAGCCACAGCCGAGCGCGTCGCACTGTCACGATGGGCATGATTTAGCTCTGCCGCCGAACAGTGCCCTGGAAGCCGCACTTGTGTCCGCTCCGACCCCTAGCTCGGAGCCGATCACACCAATCGAGGATGGGTGGTTAGACACCACCTTGAGGGTTGCAATCTCTATGGCGATCGAGCCGAACACCAGCCCTATTCTCTGCGAAGCCCGTGACTCTAAGGAGCCGGACTCCTCTCCAGACTCCGAGCCCTCCGCGCCCCGACCGATCGAACCCGATTGGGCGCCGATCATGAAGTTCACCGCCGCGGACATCTTTCAGCACTCCCCCTTCGGCGATATTCTGAATTCACTAAAGTCTCTCTCTTTGTCAGGAGAGCCCTGGCCGAACTATGGTCAGCAAGGTTGGGATGCGGATGATGAAGAAATTCAAAGCCCACCCACCACCCACTTCGTAGCCACTGTCGATGATTTAACCGACATGCTCGACTTCGACTCCGAAGACATCGACGGTATGGACGCCGATGCAGGAGACGATCAAGAACCAGCGCCTATAGGGCACTGGAAAGCCACCTCATTGTATGATATATACATGGTGGACACCCCAAAAGAAGGCAATGGCAATGGAACAGCGGAGGATGACCCCTCCAAGAAGCAGCCTAAGCACCGGCGTCAGCGACGCCGCTCTAAATCCTGTCAAACAAAAACGGTGATTCCGGCACGGGAGATAATAACACCCCGGACAGTGCCGAAGACAACCACCTCCAGCAAGATTCAGCACAGGAGGATAGAGAAGCCATCCCTCATGAGAGAGCGGAAGACAGAGAGGTCGAGGACGATAATTATATGCCTCCCTCCAAAGACGAGGCAAGCCTCGACGACGACGAATTTGTTGTGCCAGAGGATCCCGTCGAACAAGAGCATTTCAAACGCAGGCTTATGGCCATGGCGAGAAGCCTCAAGAAAAAACAGCAACAACTTAGAGCTGATCAAGATTTGCTAGCCAACAGATGGACTGAAGTTCTTGGGGCCGAAGAGTATGAACTCGAACGCCCCTTCAAGAGCTACCCAAAGCACAGGTTGCTACCCCAATTAGAGGAGGAAGCACCTAAACCAACATCACCAGCGCATGATGCGGCCGACTGACCACCCCGTGGCCGTGACAGAGAGGCCTCTCGGCCCTCCACTCAAGCCGCACCCCGATGCCGCTCAAAAAATACCAAGGCATGGGAAAATGCGCTAGACCTGCGAGACATATTGGAGGACAAGGCAAGGCAAACAAGATCGATCTACGGATCATGTGGGCGCCCCACGACACGAGACGGTACTCATCACGCCGGATACAGTAAATCCGGCCGGGCCGAACACAGTAGACAAAACTCATTTGAGCTGCGTCGTGATATAGCCCAATACAGAGGCGCCGCACACCCACTATGCTTCACAGATGAAGTAATGGATCATCAAATCCCCGAGGTTTTCAAACCCGTGAACATCGAATCATACGATGGAATAACAGATCCTGCGGTATGGATCGAGGACTATCTCCTTCATATCCACATGGCCCGCGGTGATGACCTACACACCATCAAATACCTCCCACTCAAGCTTAAAGGACCAGCTCGGCATTGGCTTAACAGCTTGCCAGCAGAATCAATTGGTTGTTGGGAGGACCTGGAAGCCGCATTCCTCGATAATTTCCAGGGCACTTATGTGCGACCACCAGACGCCGATGACCTAAGCCACATAATTCAGCAGCCAGAGGAATCGGCCAGACAATTCTGGACACGGTTCCTAACCAAGAAAAATCAAATTGTCGACTGTCCGGACGCAGAGGCCCTAGCAGCCTTCAAGCATAACATCCGCGACGAGTGGCTTGCACGGCACCTAGCACAGAAAAAGCCAAAATCTATGGCAGCCCTCACGACACTTATGACCCGCTTTTGCGCGGGAGAAGACAGCTGGCTAGCTCGCAACAATAAGATGACCAAGAGCCCTGGTAATTCGGATACCAAGGACAGCAGTGGCAGGTCACGTCGCAACAAGCAAAAGCGCCGTTAACGCTAAGGATACGACAGTTAATGCCGGATTCAGAGGCTCTAAACCCGGTCAGCGGAAAAAGCAATTCAAAAGAAATACTCCGGGCCCGTCCAGTTTGGACCGAATACTCGACCGATCATGCTAGATACATGGCACCCCCAAAAAACCAGCCAATCACACCAACAGGGATTGTTGGGTGTTCAAGCAGGCAGGCAAGTTAAATGCCGAAAGCAGATACAAGGTGTTGCATAGCGATAACGAGGAGGAGCCTCGGCCGCCGAACAACAGTAGACAAAAAGGTTTTCCTCCACAAGTGCGGACGGTGAACATGATATACGCAACCCACGTCCCCAAGAGAAAGCGGAAGCGTGTGCTAAGGGACGTATACGCGATGGAGTCGGTCGCGCCAAAGTTCAACCCATGGTCTTCCTGCCCGATCACTTTTGATCGAAGGGACCACCCCACTAGCATGCTTCATGGCGGATTTGTCGCATTGGTTCTAGACCCGAATGGAGGGAGTAGCGCCGAGTCCTCTTTTGGAAAAATCCTATTTGTTGCTTCTTACGGCGATTGTGCAAGGTTTCATACTATGTGCCAGGCAAGCGCTCTGGATGGGCCGGCCCATTTTAGCATAGCGTAGAAGCCCATTTTTTAGCAAGATTTGCTCTTAATTTAGCTCCAGGACGTCATGTGTGGTTTGGCCAACCACATAATGTAAACATCATCCCACTCTCTGTGGACTTTACTAAATAAAGATTTAGGCATTTCCCTCAAAACAAAAAGAAAACAGGTTTTGAAGGTTCTCGGACCGGTTTTTCTTTTTTCCATAGTTTTCCTTAGGTTTTTTTGGTGGTTTCTTTTTTACATTTTCTTTACGTTTTTGTTTATTTTTCCATAATTTCCAAAAAAAATCATGATTTCATAAAATTATTTCTTAAAAAAAACATGTTTCCCAAAAAAAGTTCGCTAGTTTGTAAAAATGTTCGCAATTTAAAAAAAATCAGAGTTTTTCAAACAATATTCCTATTTGTAAAACTTATTCATAGTTCCAAAAAATGTATGCTCTTTTCCAAAAAAATTGGAGATTCAGGAAAAATATTCACATTTTCAAAAAAACAATCACGTTTCCAAAAAATAGTTCGTGTTTTTCAGAATATGTTTGGAACTTTCAAGTAAATTATTGGGATTTCACAACTTGTTCCTATTTCCAAAAATGTTTGTGTTTTTTGAAAAATCTCGATTTACAAAAAATATTCACATTTCAAATATGTTTTGGAAGTTAAAAAATTGTTTGCATTTACAAAGAATATTCATATGTCAAAAAAATTCACAGTTATCAAGAAAGTTTTTTCTTAAATCCGTAAAGTTTCAAATCTCGTCATTGCAGTGTGTTCTTAAATATCCCGCGCTTCATCGCAACTGGCTACCAGCTTGTGTTCAATATGGTGAGGTCGCGACTTCGATCCCCTTGCAAGTGCTTTTCTTTATTTGGATTTCTAGCAGGGGCGTCCAAAGACTCGATATTCAAGGTTAGCATCTTGGCGTCCTCCGCATTGGCAACGATACTCACCCTATTTTCCTTGAGCACAGCCTTCTTCTCCTCGAGCGCCGCCTTCCTCTCTTCGATCATGGCCCTCCTCTCTTCGAGCTTGATATTCTTCACTGTCGTCTCCATCAACTGCTTAAACCTCCCACGCTCTCGACAACAGCGCATGGGCATCCATCTGCTCTCCACCCGCCGTCGTCGCCCGGATGAGCGACGACGAAAAATACACGGAAGCTTGTAAGGCTCCGTGTTAACATGGATGTAAGAAACCCTACTGGCAGGTTTTGCGAGCTGCTTGGCGACATAGTAGTACGGAGGCTTGTAAGGCTCCGACCACGGCGTCGTCTGCACTGTGGGTGCGTCCGCCTAGCGGCATCCTCCATGGCCTCGCCGATCGCCCCGTTCGTCACACCCACCACGCGCATCGCCACCACCAAGCCCACCGACAACCAGGCGCTTCTTCATCCTCTCCTCCTTTGCAGCCTTCGCTTTGACATGGCGATTTTGCTATATCTCCGAGCTGTTCTTTCGGGCAAGCGTGATGCTCGGATCCTCCGGCACCTCCGCCGCCTCCATCTCCGACAGGTTCTCTGACGGTTCCATGCTTTGGTGATGGAGAAGGAGAGGGTGGGAGAAAAGAGCGGGAATTAGGCGGAGAGCGGCTGGGAGTGGAAGAAGAGAGTGCGGGGGTTTTGGCGTGGAAAGAGTGCGGATGCTACAAATCGCGATCTCGGCCTTCCTTTTGGATGGGCCAGGGTGGCGGAGAGCGACGTTTCGCGTGTTCGAACTCCCACAAACCTCCCCATGTTTGTCTCCGGTTTGCGGGAGAAATTGCGTCTGGACCGCTCTGCAGACCAATACAGGTCAGCATCTGATGGCTTCCGTTGTCCGGACAGCGTGGTCCGAACGATTGGGGAAGTTTGTAGGTCGGCGTAGGAGATGCCCTAAATAGCATGCCTGTTTTCTTGCTCTGCTCTGTTTCTTAGGTATTTTTTTTCAGATTTTTCGTTTCTTTTGTTCTCTGGATTGAATTAGTGCTTGGGGAGAATAAATAAGTAACTGTTGGAAGGATGGCAATTTTACCAATGGGTACGGGTACTCGCGGGTATCGTACCCGCATGTGCAGGATATGGGAACACTTTTATGCTCATGGGTAGTACCCATATCCTACTTGTTAAGTCATGGGTAGGGTACGGGTAGCCTTGTACCCGCGGGTATGCGCATACCCTTCCCGTTTGTGAACTAATGTTAATTTGTCATTAATTTGTCGTGTTACTCGTCTAATCCAATTGACATCAGAGTATGTTGTGGTTTCTAAATTTTGATATCGGTTATTTACTTATTTATCTGTTATTGAGCTGAGATTTTTTTTGTCAAATGTGCTATCAATAAGCGTAATATTATAAACAACTTGTATACTATTTACTTTACCTGCTGGGTACCCAATGGGTACGGGTACCCATCAGGTATGGGTATGGGTAAAGTTTCATATCCATGGGTACAGTTATAGATAGAATTTTATACCCACTGACTATACAGATATGTGTATAGTATTGCTCTACCCTACCCATACCTATCCATTCCCATCCTTAGATAAGTGACTCGTCTAGCTAGCTCATGTATGCGTCAGTGGATTGTTTGTTGGGTGTGTCAATTGTCACCATGAATGGAATTGATCATTGGACAAAAAATATGAGACAACCGTCTGTCATGTGCTTGCACCGCCGCCTTCCAGCTTGGAAGCCACCAGATCCGCACGTGCTTGCCGCCGGAGGCCCCGCTAGACCCAGCTCCCCATGAGCGGTGGCCAAGCCCGTGCAGACATCCTCACACTATTAGGGAAAAGCCTAGTGGTAGCGCAGGTGCCCACGCTACCAGAGGTGAAGGCAGGGGGTGCGAGCAGGGGTCAGACACCCCCCATGGCTTCGCCCGCCCTGTGAGTTTCCGTTACCAGGTACTAGTATTAATCTGTACGAATACGTAAAGTGCAGACCACTTGTAGACCTAAAGCTAATGGCCCAGCACGATACCTTTCCAGCCCAAAGCCCAACGTGAGAAAACATCGCTAATTGTACACATAAGAAAGAAAAGAATTATGTGCATCCATAATATTAGGTCGTCAGTTTTCTTCCTATATCTACCCTGTAATTTCGTTCGTGGGCACCGTGGCTTCTAGGTCTGCTGGCACCATATGCCCCTACGCCGCTGTCACTCGGCTCTCGCTGCTTCCGTCGCCGTCTATCGGCTCTCGCTGCTTCCGCCGCTGCGTCACAGGGTAGAGGGCACTCCACTGTCCACTCCAGCGGCGACTGAGTCCATGATGGAGACCATGTTGGTTTGTCTGCTGCACCGACATTATGCATCACAAGTCTATTTCAATGAATCAAGGTACACCACTGGCAAACAATAATCTATTTGAATTAATACAATTCCGTTGAAGGCAGTGGTTTAATTTACTAACTAGATACAGTTGAATTACAATCTAAGAATCTAATTTTACTGCTCGTTTAATGTTTCATCACTGAAGGATGAAGAGAGAATACAACTAAAATATATTCACTTTTCAAGCCCGTTGCTTCTAGCTCAAACTGTCATGGCAAATGCAAATATTTGTACATGATAATTCCAACCCAAGTCCAGTTGATATGCAACTCACAGATACGTAGTCTTCTTTTATATATTACTCCCTCCGTCCTAAAATAAATGTCAACTTTAGTGGGACGGAGAGAGTACCAGATATATGTTGCGATACAATCAAATTATACTTTTGAGACTATATTATTTTGTTGTGTTCTCGAACAATTATTATCTTCCTCTCCCCCCTCATGTCCGAATCCTGGCTCCGCCCCTGCACGCTACTACTAGGGCGCTGCAACTAACGGGGTAGTAGTAGCGCGGGCGTGGGGGACTGATCATCAGCGGCGAGGAGTGGACGTGGGGGAGAGCAAGCACATGCGCTTGCGGGAGCCGCGGGGGCGGGGGAGAGTTGGGGTCAACCGTCTTCCCTCACTCAAACACCTTTTTCTTCATTTATTCTTTCGCTCGTGCTTAATTCTTCGTACATTGTTGGTTGGTTTGGTTCTTCTTCTTTTCATTCATTTGATTTTTGCTTCTTCTTTTTCTGTTTTCTTATTCTACTTCATCTATCCCTGGTTCATTCATTTCTATAGAAAATACTTCACTTCTGTAGATTTTCATTTGCTTTTTGAAATATTTATGAACAAAGCAAACATCCAGTATTAGGTGCACAGTTTACTTGTATATAAGGTGTTTCAGTTGAATATAATAAGAGGCTTAAAACCAGAAATGTGATAAAACTATGAAGACATTTCTTTCGTACATTGTACCAAAAAAGTACTACTCCCTCCGATCCAAATTATATTGCCGATGTTCAGCCGACGAAGTTAGCATGACAGTACTGCTTGCTCAGTTGCCTAGCTTCTTGTCCAGTTGCTGATGATATTACTTCTTTGATTTCACTCATGCCACTTGATGCTGCACCCGACACTACAGGAACAGAAAACAAATGTTCAGAACCGAAGAAAGTGAATCGAAGACCTTTGAAAACATGCTCAAATTCTACTTGACACAGACATACCTTCGTTTTTGGTAGAAAGGCAATTCTTCGCCATTAAGTACACAGTCAATTGCATGGCTTAAATCCTTACACATTGAAAATGAGTAAGAGCACTGGGTAACCTCGACCGTTTGTGCATTTGTTTCACAATATGTACCTTCCAGTGACTGGCACATTGTTTCTGGGTCCTGAATCATCAAACTGGCCGTGATAAAAGAGTTCAAATTGCCTTTGCTCATCCTGGCACAAAGTTTAGATAAAATCAGACACGACGTGATGGACAAAAGCTGAGACACTGGATATGTAAGAATCATGAGTTCATAATCGTGAAAATACGAGCCAATGATGTTACCTTTTTGAACAAGTAGAACTCTGGTGTGCAGACTGCTCGAAATGCTTTGGCAACTTCTTGAGACTGCAAGATCCAGTAGTATATCAAACAAAAGTAAGCAAAGAGTTCGAGAGATCACAGGGACTGCATCAGGAATATAGTGGGCAGACCTCATCATACAAATAAGGAAAAGAGTACTTCAACAATTTTGCCTCCTCAGCCATGTATTCAGGACCATCCTGCAGAATCAAAAGATTAATTTGTGTCCAAATGGGAAAACATGACAAGTTGCATCAACCATATTGGAGTAACACCTATTGACACAGAAGCGTCACAATACATAAGTTCAACAAGCAAAGAACAAAATGAGGCATCTCCCTAACTTTTCTACAACAATCCTTACTAATATGTACAACAACTTGAACTGAGACGGTACATAATACTATGAGTAGGAAATATTTCTAAGACATCATTCTGAAAGGGAAGCTCATGAAAGCTCGCAATCAAACATATCGTCTTAGGGGCCAGCAGCAATAGCTACATGACTAAAACTAAACAAACTAACGAGTACGTTAAGAGACAACAACAACAGGATAGATATATCTATGGTAAAAGTATTATTCATCAAAGATACTAGTTAAGTGATGCATTTTAAATAATATTCAAAGAGTAGACAGTTTGCAAATTGATCAACATGTGCATCATGTAATGAAATTCATCTTTTTAATATGGGTAAGAAACAAAGCACATAAGAAGAAGAATTTTTTGATCACAAAGCTCAACGTAGTTATTTGTTTCTTCTAAAATGGGAGCATGTTTGTTCACTACATTATTCCAGTTAACTATACTCATTTTATTATCTGGATAGATGCTTTGATAATAAATTAAAGTAAAATATGAATTTTTGTAGAAAACCGTTTTAAGTTCTCTGGAAGAAGCGCCCTAGTTAAGAAGTAGTCCCTCCGTCCCATAATGTAAGAAGTTTTTTAACACTAGTGTCATTACAGGACGGAGGGAGTACATAGAAAGGAACTAAAAGGTATTCATGCTTATTGGTTGTAAGTTGTAAAGGCTAACCTTGGGATATGTCACAATTGAATTTGAGGATATGGCGATAGAAGCAAGTCCTTTCTGCATTGCATTGTATCGATGTCAATTTAAGGCTACAAGCACAAATCAAAGAGAACATTTCATCTGGTCTTCCAATGTGCTTACCTCCTTGTAGAATGAAGTGAGCGTTGCAATATCCTTTTTAAGATGTTTTACAAACGGACAGTGATTGCATATGAACATAACCTGAAAGAAAGACAAAGTTGATGAATGAGATGGTTAGTCAGCAAACTATAAGAACGGGCCTGTGTCAAACTCAAACACCTTCATCAACAATTACAATTATGTAAGAGCAGTTGGTTGTACAACTGAGTATTTTTCCTCAAGGGAGGGACACATGCAACAGTTCCTGTAAGAGAAGTTGGTTGAACACCTAAGCCTTTTTGGAGATGTGGGCTTTGGGGTAGAGAACCTCAACATCAGAGACAAATGTTTACTAACCAAGTGGCTGTTCAAACATCTCAATTAAGATGATGTGGCAAGAGTAGCTACGTGACAAATATCTTCCCCGTAAGTCCCTTCCACAAGTTGCGTGAATTGCGAGTGCACATCCACTGCCCTAGTCTAACTGAAGGTAACAAAACTGAGTTCTGAACAGATTAACCAAAAAAAAAATCATTGACCAGCAAAGCAGGGCTGCCCTCGAAGTCATCCAGTGTCCAGATTTTCCCTGTCAGGGGCTCCGGGAGCTGCATGATCAGCAACAAGAAACCATAAAGAACAGCACAGCAACAACATCAGGCTTTAATCTTGATTAAAACATGGGCTAGAAACTTATGAAAAGCAAGCGCTTAAAGCGATGAAATGACCTCAAACTGGGGGGCGCGGAAGCCCTCGGAGACGCGGGTCGCCTCCAACCTGGCTGCGAGCATCAAGAGACATGGCAAAAGATTTCAAGCAACAATACAGATGAATATAAAAGAGCTTGGAACGAAATTCAGAAAAATTACGGCACTAGGGCTGCTTACCCGCCGACTGCGCTGATTGCGGCGCTCATATCGATGGGCTACTTGTGCGCCTCAGCACCTTGCCCTTGCGAGTGCGATCAGATCCTAGGGCCGCCGTAGGGCGTGGCATATTGGCTGGCCTGGTGGTGTGGGGAAGAGGACGGCCGGGATGTTTCCCCTCTCATACAGTCGGTCGTACTTATCGTGGACTCGCAGACGCCGATCAGGAAGTGTGAAGGATCGATCGGTCCGATCGTGGGACGAGACGGACTGCGGGAGGCCGGACGGACGTGGGGGGCACGTCATGTCTCGCGTTCAGACTGGGCTTTACTGGGCCGGCCCAATAATTTTTCTTGCTTTTTTGGTAGGCTCTTTTCTTTTCACACGATTTTCCGCGGCATAGTTCTCTACACCTCACAATTGAACGGGCAGAAAAGCCACGCAAAATATCCCTAAAAAAATTCCCATTTTTTTAAAAGCTTACCAAAAAGTTTCGGAAATCTTATCTGGCGTCCGTCACCGGCCAGGAGCCAGCGAACGCCCTATCTCACACTTAGGATTCATTTGCATGAGTCCTGGCGCAGGATCCAAGTACCAAGTTACATTGGAATTCTATACCATTTCGATGTAAAAAAAGGCCAGCGATTATTTACCAAAAACTAGAGGCAGCGCACTGGCTAGCATCTTGATCCTCCACTTAGGACACCGTTGTTGGAATCCTGGTCTTCTCCATTTTCTTTTTTTTTCACCAGATGGTATTTTCTCTTGGAAAAATCAACATGGCTATAAATTTTCAAAATAGGTCACATGGCATTTTTTATTTATAATAAGAGATGACATTCTTATTTATTTAAGAGATGGCATTTTTATAGTAAGAGATGACTTTTTATTATTACTAGTAAATGTGACGTGCAATGCACGTTGATATTAGGTAATATATTAATTGCACATGAATATTAGGTATGATATTATTTGAGTATTAATTATGTGATTAGCATTGACATTAATATTTGGTATGATATTAACTGCACACTAAACGTGTTGAGCTCTCACCATTAAAGCAGTCATAGTCGTTCCATTGACCTGATTTGATGGCTGGGATTTGTTGGATCTGCCTCTTTGGATTTTTTTTGTATTGGTGTAAATTAAGAGATTTCCTGTTGGCTAGTCCCTTTGATACACACACTGGACTCAGCTACCGCCTCAGGTGGAAACGGATTGCTCCGAAATCATCAAGCTGCTTAACTCTAGCCTTATAGATCACTCTAGTAATATGTATCAGGTGGCTGGGATTGCCGAGATGTCGAAGGAACGACCTGGACAGTTCCAGAAAAATCTGTGGATCACAAAATAATGCTGCTCATGCTATGGCAGCTCTAGGTTTTAGTCAACAACACACTGCTTGTTGTTTAGCAAACTCCCCATAGGAGATTAGTATTGTCATTTCAAAAGATTGTAAGGCCCAGGTTTATTAAATAAAGTGCTTTTCCCCTGCAAAAAAGAGAGATTTCATGTAGGCTAGTTCCTTTCATAAATAGGAGTATCTTGGTAGATACCCTGCAGTCCTATCCCCAGCGCTTACCTTGTTCTTCTGTACCCCCCTCTTAGACTTTACCCTCTGATCTACCCTAACCCGCCCCTCTCCCTCTCCAGACAAGCAGACACTAACATGTAATTATGTGAACATATTTTATTTTTAATTAAAGTCGTTGGGGAGACTTTCCCCCACTGTCCATAGTCCCCAAAAAGATGGTATTTTTATATATGACATTTTTTATTATTAAGAGATGGCATTTTTTGTTTGTTAAGTGATGGCATTTTTTTATCATGGTATTTTTTTTGTTTCTCTTGTTTTCCCATGGAGCTGAAATTGTACGACCAGGACAAGTTTAAATATATTTTCTAACATTGATGGTTAATTTCTGATATGGAAGGACGGCATTTTTCATCAATTCAGAGTATCACATTTTTTATTATGGGAGCACCTGGAACTCATCTAGCTGAGACATACTATGGTCTCATTCATGGATGATGTCAGCCTGTTCTAGTGCCTTTGTTTCTCGCTCCCCTATGATCTGGTTGTCTTCCTTTTTTGTGTGTGGCTGGCCTGTGCTTTTTCTTGATTTTTGTTGGGCCGGACTTGCCCTAGCCATTTCTCGTATTGTGCGGCAAGACTACTAGTAAATTTTGCCAAGACGCTTGAGCTACTAGTAGTTGCTACCGCTCGGAAAAAAAGCTAGTAGTTGCTGTTTGAAGACATGGCAGCTAGGTGGAAACTTGTAGAAAAAATATTGGTTCAAAAATTGACATCACAAACTTATTAGCCATGACATTTTCTCGATTTTCTATTATTCCATTTCACCATAATACGTTGGCAAAAATGTTGTTGCAAGTATATTAACGGAGCCATGTAGATTTACTGTTGTTCCATTACACCATAAAACATGTGATTGTCGGTTTCAAAATTGTTCACGAATATAAAAATCTCCCTGTATTAAAAAATGTTCATCAAATAAAAAATAATAAGTAAAATGTTCACCAGCATTTAAAAATCATGAAGTTGGAAGAAAACACAATTTCTCCAAAATGTTCACCTTTTTTTAAAATCATGATTAAAAATAGAAATAATAAATAAATAAAAATGAAACCCACCACCAGTTGTAGTCGCGTTGGGGCACCACCGTAGTTGTAGTGTGGGTTGCAACACTTGCAACCACCTTGGTGGCCCGTCCAGTTGTGATCCCCCCTTTGGGACATGAAATTGCGACAAAACCTAGAAGACGTGCAGTTGCGGTTCCCCCTCGGGGACATGAAATTGCGACAAACCCCTAGAAAACTTGCAGCTGTGACATGCCTTGGAAACCATGCGGTTCTGATTCTCACCCTTGGGGCTTGCAGTTGCGACAAACCTAGAAAACTTGAAGTTGTGACCTACCTTGAACAACATGCAGTTGCGACCCCGCTCCTCGAGACATGCAATTGCGACAAATCCTAGAAAACTTGGAGTTGCAACTTGCCTTGAAAAACATGCAGTTGAGATTTCCCCCTTGGGGACTTGCAATTGCAACAAACCCTAAAAAACTTGTAGTTGCGACATGCCTTGGAAACCATCAAGTTCCAAATCCCACCCTTGGGGCTTGCAGTTGTGACCTACCTTGAACAACATGCAGTTGCGATTCCTCCCTTGGGGGCATGCATTTGCAAAAAACTGTAGGAAACTTGCAGTTGCAACATGACTTGGAAACAGAGCAGTCCCGATTCACACCTCTTGGGGGCTTGTAGTTGCGACAAACCTAGAAAACTTGTAGTTTCGACCTACCTTAAAAAACTTGCTGTTGCGACCCCCCTCCTCTTCGGGAGATGCAATTGCGACAAATCCTAGAAAACTTGCAGTTGCAACTTGCCTTGAATAACATGCAGTTGCGATTTCCCCTTGGGGACATGCAATTGCAGCAAACCCTAAAAACACTTGTAGCCGCAACATGCCTTGGAGATCGTCAAGTTTGAAATCCCACGCATGGGGCTTGCAGTTGTGACCTACCTTGAAAAACATGCGGTTGTAATTCCTCCCTTAGGGACATGTAGTTGCAACAAAACCATAGAAAACTTGCAGTTGCGACATGACTTGGAAACAGTGCAGTCCCGGTTCACACCTCTTGGGGGCTTGCAGTTGCGACAACGCCTAGAAACTTGCGATTGCAATCTGGAAAAAAGTGCATTTGTGATTCTCCTTGGGGACATGCAGTTGCGACCTGCCTTAAAAAACATGCACTTGCGATTCCCCATTTGAAAGGCCTTTGGAAACATGTAGTTGCGGTTCCCCCTTCGGGACATGCAATTGTGCCCCCCCCCCCTTGAGATCTTCAAAGTTGTGACCCCCTCTCAAAAGAACTTGCGGTTGTGAGCCCCTCAAAAAACACTTGTAGTGGCATCCTCGAGCATGTCATTTTATACCATTTATTTTTTCTAAAAAGGAAAGAAAAACATGACACAAAAAAGGAATTGAAAACAAGAGAAAAACTTGAAAAAATAAAAAATAAAACATTATGCAAATTGTGATCGACGTTGGAAAAACATGGGAGTTGTGCCATGCCTTGGAAAATCAACGATCTCCCCCCTCTCAGCTCTCACTCTCTTTGCACACTCTAGTCTCTGGGGAGACGATCAGAAAACGTCAGTAGGGAAGTGGGGATATGAACAACGGTAAGCAGGCTTGAGATAACAGGCCACTGTCGCGCTGTAAACGTCAACTGTCGAAAATGGATTAAAAAAACAAAAGAAAACAGCCCACGACAGATAAAAAGCAAACGAGGACTGAATACCACCGGGACAACCTTGCCAGGTAGGAAAGCACGAACCCCTAAAAAAGTAAGGAAAGCACAAATAGTGACAGGAAAAAACATCCAACGGATGATACAATGAATGCTGGCAAACTATAACTGTGCTAGCAAAACCGATAAAGAAACAAAAATAATATTTTAAAAAAATAAAGCTGAAAATGGAAAACAAAAAAGCAAAAATAAAAAGGCAAATAAAAGAAAACACTGAGAAAAAAACAAATGAGAAAAGGCGAACATGGCCCGATACACATCTTCTATATCTAAATAGCTAGCCCCCACTAACTATTTCTCTCAACATGCAAGCATGCCACATCATCCCATAGCATGCATGAGAAAAGGCCCACCTCCACTATCATATGTCTCCCAACATGCAAGCATGTCACTTCATCATTAAACATGCATGAAAAAAAGACTCATCTCAACATGCAAACATTCAAGAGAATTTTCATTCTACTATGCTATTTATAGTTAATAAAAAAATTACAATCATATAGTAATCAAACATAATAAATTATATATATTTTCAGTTTTAGCTTTTTATATTATTACTTCAGTTATTCATTATTCATACAACGAATCACATTGAAATATGTTGCAAAATATTCCCGCAACAACGTCCGGGGCATCATCTAGTATATACAGTGACTACCACATAATGAAACAAGGCAGCGTCGCTACCCCTGAAAAAAAACCAAAGGCAGCATCATTATCCCTGAAAAATAAACAAGGAGCATCGCTACCTCTTCTTGGATCAACGACGGGAGGACCTAACGGGCTGCGACGGGCCACCAGCACGAGATAACAAACAACCGGGGAAAACATAGGCCGAGGACAACTTCGCTGGGACATGCACGAATCGCTACGCGCTTTTTGATCCAACGAATATATACGTGAATGAGACGATAACTAAAACTCAGCTAGCTGAGTTTCAGCAAAACTGTTTTATTTTTTATATTTTCTATGTGTTTCTATAAGAATAAATTTTTTTTTGGGTGGGGGGGGGGGGGGGGGGGGGTGGGGGGGTTCATGGACTTTTTAAATATAAAAAGCAGATAACTTGGCCATCTTGGGTCAATGGGGGTCGCCCCAGCCTGCCACCTAGTACTCAATGGAAACTATCACTGGGAGTTGCCCCGCGCCGAACGAATCGTTCGAATGGGGGGAGGTCCTCCCTAGCGCATGGACGCCAGATATTGAGGTCCAAATGTTTTAATTGCTCTTTCGTCGGCTCCTGTGTGTGAACTTGTTGTTTCTTTTTGTTTTTTCTACAACTGTTTGCTTTCATTTTTTAACACCATGCCAATGCAGATGCTCACATACACACAGAGATACACTCAATCATATGAACAATCTATCCCTATGAGCACCTTCAAGATACTAAGCTGGCAAAACATCTTGAGATTGACGAAGTCGTTTTTGTAGTCGACTGAAATGTCTCCTCCCACTAAACAAACATCATGGGAAGGCATGAAATAAATTTAGTAAAATGCAACCACTAGTGGTGGGCTGGTTTACCACACATAACCTAAACATTTGACCTAGGCTCAGTTCGTATTGCTAAATCCCTAAAGGACCAGCTTGCATGAACAACAACCATCACCGATGAATAAAAGCGTAAATTCGAAGCAGAGGCGGAGCCAGGATTTAGGCATAGGGGGGGGGGGGGGGGGCGAGACGACGGTGAAGCCAAAAAATAAATTTGTGCCTCACAAACTACCCAATAGTTTATATCCAAGTTACACTCACATTTAACGTCGTCTATATACACACAATGTTTTTTTGTAGCCGGAGGTGTCTATAGCTATAGCTAATACAGATCAATAATTCCACATATGCGCGAAGTTGATATTCAAACTATTCCAAACATGACACGAAATGTCTTGCTAGAAAACATTGTCATAAGAAAATTTAAGATATAACAACAAGAACAATTAAAAATGTATACAAGTTTGAATAGCAAATCAGTACCTGTGGTATTATGTAATTTTGTCGTTGTATTAGGAAAAATGATCAATGTTGTCAGAATACATACATGGAGAATCAAATCTAACCCCTCCTCATCCGGTCTGCCACTAGGTTGAAGTAGATCGATTAGCCGTCATTCTCAGGCGCACGACAATAAAAAAAATTGACGTACGTATAACAAACAATCTGGGAAGTGAGAGAGATTGGTAAACAGTGTGATGAAGTATTAACCTTGGCTTTGGCTAGTTCGTTGGCTGCAGCCTTAGTAAGAATTGGCGAGTTTAGAAGCCTGTGTAGTGTGTAGCCGGATGAATTAGATCGGGAACAGGGAAAGAAGAGGCGAACAGGCGGCAATGTCGCAGGACGCTAGCGGCGCAGCACTAACCCACGCACGCGCCAATCACGGGAGAGAATTCCCAGCGCTAATAGCGGAGCCACGGAGGCATATCACTGGGCCATTTAGATAGGGGGGGGGGGGGGGGGGGGCAAGTACTTCATGTACGTGAACAGATCGCAAATGAAGTATGATTTACTCGATGTTTGCTCAAACACTGATCGAATCCTGTGAAATATTTTGAAGACATACCTCCACATGCCCTCCGACGAAGCTAGGTACATCAACATAACGGGGACTAAGTGGGGTGAATCTTATTTCATTTTCAGGTAGTAGCCGCCGCCTCGACTTCCTAAGCATGCAACAAACCCTAAAAATACCTAAAAACAGAGCAGGAGCCCTCCCATCGTCAAATGCCAGAATTCACAACGGCTCCGTGGAGCTAAGGCCACAAGAGACGAGGCAGATCAACAAAGGCACCGGCAGGAGGTGAGGAAACCGTAATGTGGGACTCACTCATGGAAGCGGAAAGTTGTAAACTTTTCCTTTCAAATTTTTATGGATACATGACCACATTTTCCATACATGTAAATAGATTTTGTATACCGTTCGGGATGATTGATGGGCTATCTTAAAACTATGAAAAAATAGGTACCATATATACAATCACATAGATGAATATATATATATATATATATATATATATATATATATATATATATATATATATATATATATATATATATATAGATAGATAGATAGATACTCTATTAGACTCCCAGGGTGAGGAATTACTTATTCCTCACCCTGGCCAATCGACCGAGCCAGCAGATTGGATGGGCCACAATCGCACCCCCATCCCTCGACCAGCCATCTGCCGTAATATGCGTGCCTCCCCCTGAGGTAAAATTACCAGCCAGCCTGCTATCAAAAAAAAAAAACTTTACCAACCGGACTCCACTACATCCACGTTGTAAGCTAGCCCACGTTCCCGTATTTTTCTAATCTGGTGCAACGTAACCTGCGATCAGCTTGAGGAGTCTCGATGGCGAACAACAGGAGGTCAAAGGCGGCGTCGTGATTGGGGGATTTGCTCGGCGGCAAGTCACCCACGGGAGCGACGACTCGTGAGCAGCGGCATCTGGACTCGAGGGTGTGGTGGTTTGCTGGCTAGCATGCCGGTGTGATGCTCCACGGCGTGGTGATCACAACGTTGTCTCCACTTGTGTTGGTCACCGGGCAGGTGGGGCAGGTGCCCTAGGTATTGGGCGGGCACTGTGGATGCTGCTCACGGCAGAGCCGGCCGTTGTGATCGCCGCGACGCGGTGCTGCAGTGCGTTATTGCCGCCGGGTTGATCTGGCCAACATCGTCTGCATTTGGATTCATTATTGCTGGGTATGTGAGTTCATGAGAGGAGACAGACAACATCTAAGCTACTGCTTCAGTTTCTTTTTTGGCTTTTTCTCCCCTTCTTTATGCGCTTAATTTTTGACAAGCCTCCAATTTGGTCTCCGGTTATCTGTAAATATTGATTGAATGCGTTTACATTCTTGGGTCTGGACTAAACAATTGATTTTCATTACAAACATTCTGTAATTATTTGCAATGTGCCACGTTCTGGTCAATTTGCAGCACACCTAGCAGCTGTTGCTTGCTTCTTCATGCGGTCTGTGTCTCCACCCACCACGACGGACCACAACCAGGCCTTCGCAGCTGGGGCTCTTCAGTATCGCCCCCTCTCTGTAAATTTGCAACAGTATGTGTACATTTATTCTCCAAGTATAGTTAGATTTAGTAAGGAATTTAAGTTAACTGAATTTCATCTTAGAAAACGTTACGAGAGGTAGCCTGCATATTGACCACACGATATACCCTCCAGATAACATTAATGCAGTTGGGTTATTTACTGAAATTTAAGCATCCCATCCTCGTATATTCTTCTGAAACTACATACATGAACTAAAGTTTTATCCTTCCCCTTGTTCTTGCATAATCTGCTCATTTTGACTATTTACTTAATTCTTTTATTATTATTTTCCATCATTGTTTTACTACATATCATTCATATTCAGAAAGTACAGCGCTAAGTCTGCAGCACATCCTCCATCACTGGTATATAACTCTAATGTATCATGTGTAGTTACAAACTTATTGTATGTACCATCAAATACGGTACATATGATATATCATGTTTCTCCTATGTCAAAAACAATATTCCGACCTAGCTTATTACACATGTACCAGCCTCTCCCCCCCCCCACCACACACACACACACAATTTTGTCTCAACTGTAACTAAAATCTACGTATATCTTCACTGCATCTAATTTATCTTTCATTTGCTCTCTGCAGAGCGATGCAGTTTACAGACACTACTACCAGTATGTTCCATGTCCCTACAGAAAATGTTAGAGTGGCAGGTGACAATCAAGATCCTTATGCTGCTGCTGACGCAGCTAACTCTGTTGTTCATCAAGCTGCTGCTTCTTCCACTCCCCCTCCTCGCGAAAAACATCCAAGGCCATCAAAACCTCCCACCGTCCGAAACGAGAATCTTGCTACAAAGAGGAAGGTTAGGGCATGCAGTATGAGCGATGATGATTTTGTGTGCCCCCCTGCCCCTCGTGTGACCAAGGCCTCTAAACCTGCTAATGGGAAGTTCAAAAAGGTAAAATGTTACCAGGTCCCCATTGTTTCTACCATGTTCATATTTGGGTTATGCCGTTTAAAACTTTTGACAATTCTGTCATGTCCTACTGTTTCTCGAACCTTATTTTGTTGTTATTCTGTTGTCTCATCAGGGTAATATTAATCGTTCTAAAAAGATATGCCCAAACTATAAGTGTGCTCCCAATCAAGTTTTACTTGCCATTAACAGTTTGTGTGTACCAGCCAAAGATAAGCTCAAAGAATATGACTTTGGAGTTTTCTTGGACTTGAAACTAAAGAGTATTGAGAACACAAGGTTACTGATGTTCCTAATGGATAGGCTGGACCCCGATACGCTCACCTTGCACTTTTCTGATAATAAGTGCCTGAAAATCACTACACACTCCATCCAATGTGTTCTTGGGTTGCCAAATAGGGGCACAAACATAGTTGTACACGATAAGCAAATCCAAAAAGCAGCATTATGCAAACTGAAGCAGAAACTTTGCATCGATCAAGGTGTAGATGTCAAGGCGCAAGATTTGATTGCACAAATTGCAAAAGATAAAAAGGGTGATGATTTTGCAATCAGGTGCTTCCTAATGATTCTCTTGAACAAGATGCTTTTGCCGGGGACTACTGATTACATCACAGGAAAGGAGGCTGCAATAACTGAG
Organism: Triticum aestivum; assembly: GCF_018294505.1. Lineage (NCBI taxonomy): Eukaryota > Viridiplantae > Streptophyta > Magnoliopsida > Poales > Poaceae > Triticum > Triticum aestivum. Next base: position 716,345,856 of record NC_057800.1, read on the forward strand.
GACATCACAAGGTTGCGCTCCGTAAATTGGCCAAAACTAATTTTTGATGACATTTCCCATGCCTCTAAATTGTGGCACTCAAAGAAGACCGGTGCCACTAGCCCCTCTATTCATGGCTGTGTGTTGTTCCTAATTGTGAGTATCAAAGCATTTTTCTTCACACTAAACCATCAATCCAATTTACTCCATGCATACCCCTTACTATTGGAGTTATGACTGTCTTAATGTATGTTATTTTTTAGGTCTATTATTTGGATAATTTATTGGGAGAGCCTTCTACCGATCCGAACGTTACACCACGTGTAACTCATATTACGAGGGAACAAATTTTGAGTCTGATTGACCAAGATAAGATAGTGATTGACGGCCTTGAATCATTTGGTGCTTTGCTGGTCAGTTGCTCAACTATTTTGTGTTCTGCAAAGCCTTTCTTTGATCATATCTTGTAACGTATGTTAATCATTTTCTTTTCTTGTTTTACTAGTTGAGGAGTCAGCAGGGCACTTGCTACATGGAGGGTGCATCCCCATCAACTGATGTCCCTCCAGCATATAGTTCAGCTGATATCCCGTCTCGATCCCATTGTCCTCCTCCTACACCTTTGATTAGCATGCTTTCTCATCTTGCTGGTTGCTTCGATGATTTGTCTGGAGCACAACAGCTTGCGGCCAAGGCGGCCTTGCAAAGGTGCGATGACGACATCAACAGGCTGGTCCTCAACATACGTGATTGTCAGATGAGGGCAGTTGATGACATCAAGTGCATTAGACGGGATGCTCTGTCCCATCCACCACCACCACCAAGCGACAAGGGTGCTCATACTGCCACTCCACCCCCCCTGTCACGGGTCGCTGTAGATTCAAACTTGCACGACGATACGCAACACCCATGCCCCGCATCTAGTGTTGCTAACGCTGCAAATGTTTTGCTTAATGAGGGGTGCGAGAATGTTGTACATACGAGCGGCCTTACCTTCACTCAGATGCTTTCCTCGAAAAGGTTTCCAAAATCTCAACAAGGTAGCACGATTTGGGTGTTTCCACCATTCTCTATGTCTTTATCTTTCGATATGTTTTTTATGGGTGGACTTATCATGCAGATGCATTTTTGGTGGGATTATTTACGGAACCGCAGTGTACCAATCCTTCTCACGAATTTAATAGAAATGGTGTCTGCACAACCTGCTATGGAATTGGTATGTTCTTCTTCATAAGGTCTCCTTTTTTTGCATCATGCTCTTCTAACCACTTCATCTCCCTTAAAGATGAAGCCACTTGCTTAGATGAGGAAGGGCATGCTGATGTATACCCCACAGATCATTCCGCTTGCGCTGACGAAGGTCATCTTCTGCATCTTCCATCAAGTACAAGCATTTTTTACATTGCCCCACTCTCTTTATACATCACTAATGGACTCAACACATTGGTACCTCAAACTCCCTGGGCAGTTACCGTCGAGGAGGAAACTGTGCCCACTAACGAAATCATTTCAAGCAAACTTGATGATACAAATCTTGGTATGGATCATGTACAAGATCAGCATCCAAATGTTGATGCACCACTGCAGGCTGGGCTGTTCGCAAGCTATCAGACTAATGTCTTCAGTCCGTTCAGGAATATGGTCAGCTACTACATTTGTGTCATTATGAATTTGTTACATGATTCCGCTACATGTTGATTTTTTCTGCTTGTGTTGCTTTCACTTCCATATTTCAGTCTAGTGGGTTGCGAGGTCCTGTTTATGACGAGACACCAAAAAAACAACATCAGCCATTCACCACATCTGATCATGGCACTGCAAACTTTACACAATCGTGCGAGGCGTCTCAAAAACTTCCAAATGTTGAGGTAGAGTGCTTTTAGGCATTACATTCAACTAAAATTCCTATAATTATGTATGTTTTGCTTCTTGTGTTATCCTTGCCTATTTTCCCTTTCAGCAAGTACCTCCTATTGTCTTCGACAAGACACCAGATCACGCAATTGGCTCACCGCCCCGACATGTTAATGTCAATGAAAATGTGAGGCAACCCTACAAAGTGTCTTGTTGTCCAGATGTTGTCTATGGAACACAACCACCGATAACCAAGAGGAGAACCAATCAATTAAGAAAGAAACCACTTCCGGTTTTCATGTTCCCACTAAACTTAATTGATTGTTCTATTAATGTTGCCGATGCTGCTATAGTTCGTAAGATTATCATATCTGACACAAGTTTGAAGAAGTAAGTAATTTCATTTTGCATTTGCTACATTTAATTTTACAGATTATTTGTTATTCAACATTAATTTCATGCATTGGCAGAGTACATCTTATTTCCAATGCCTCCCTTGGCGTCTCCACACTAGGCGAGGATTTGGCTGATTGTTTTAGGGACAATGAAATGGCCTTGATAGAGATCATGAATTTTTTCACCGAATGCCTTCGACATGATGAGAAGCTACACCCAAAACAGTGGAGAGGCCATACGCTTTTCCTAAGTTGGACTCTTGGGGTATGTTAACTAGCCCCACCCCGTACTCAGAACGCACACTTTTTGTTTTCCCCTTCATATATGATTAATGACTCCTTCCTGTATTTTTTTTGTTTCTATTAGTCCTCGCTCAACTGCGAAGAGCTCCAGAACGGTCAGATGTATAATAGTCACACAACCGCTAGATTATTGGCCGAGCATCTCGATGGCATTAATACTAAAGAAATTAATCAGGTTTCTACTTGTAATGTGATTCAATAAGTTTTTCAATATGCTAGATTTAGCTTGTTACTCATTTTTCTCTCTGTACAGATCCTTTGGACATATCACCATTATAACCACTTCTCAGTGTTCTGCGTCAACTTAGAACACAGCCGTATTGATGTTCTGGACTCGATTGACTGGTCTAAGAGTTTAAGCTCATTTGAAGAACGACATTTTCCCGGGGGTCATACATCGATTCAACGCCTGAGCGATGCTTTCAACACAGTTACTCGTGGAGAGTTTTATGATTTTTCTGAATGGCCTATCTGGAGCAAGGATGTTCCTCGACAACAAGGCAATGATTGTCCCATTTTCACTACAAAGTTCTTGCGCCACTATGACGGCGAAGTTGGTCAGCTCCGTTGTAACATTAAGCTGGTATTTTTCTTCTTTTCCCCTTTCTCTAAGATGATGTTCTTGTGTTACTTTTTTGAGTTCTAATACATAATTTATTGGTTGCAGGAAAAGGTTAGTCAGTACAGGGATGAATTTCTCTCCTATATCTTGTTCCATGAGTTGAATGAAACAAATCCCTTACCCACCTCGCTGGAGGATTTTAGGCACAAAAAATATGATTTAAATTAGATAGCTCCTCGGTTGTTCATAACCGAAAATGATCTTTCCTTGTGTTTGTTCTTTGTAATGTACTGGTTCCTGAGTGGTTTCAGGCTTGTTGTTACAATCAAATCAATGTATGTTACCAATGAGTACAAAGTCACTTTTGTGTGTTCCACTACTGCAGCCACACTTCACGCATTCCACCATTTTTGTCATATTATAAGTTCGGACCACAAACTTGTCAGGATTGTCTGTGATTTCCTCCCAATTTAGTACCCCCTCCGATCAAAAATATATGTCATGGCTATAATCTAAATATTTGTTCACATAACCGTTAATTACAAAATGTTCCCATTTTTTACGAGTGAAAAATAGAGATTATTCTGACATATGGGTTTGCAAATAATATAATTTTCCACTTTGATGTTCATATTTGAGTTTATGATTTGTACTAAATAGAATACTATCAAAAATTATAGTAATGCATAAATGTTCCTACCAGTTATCAGGGATATTTTTCAGATAAGGTTTAATTTCAGCTCGATATGTTACAACAGATAGTTCAATATTGAAAATGGACTTGACAAATAGAAAACATAACATCAATTCTAAAATGTTCCCCACCAGCAACCACGTCAAATATGAAATAATTTCTGAACACTGATTCTACACATAATGCTTTCAATTATCTCTCAGAGTACTAGAAATAAACTAGTTGTAATGACTGACACAACATAGTTTCACAATCGAGTTATTTACAAGTCACCAAACTGGAATAATTGCTACCATCTTTTCCGCAAGATTATTCATCACCTAGCAGATCATCTTCTTCCTGATAATCTAAGTCTTCATCTTCGTCCACCTCATCATGTATCAAACGGCGGCGAGTTGTCGTTCCCCTTCCCCTACCCCTACCCCTGCCCTACCCTACCCTGCCCCTGCCCCTCCCCTGGGCTGCTCTGCTGCCACCAACTGCGAAGCTTTCTGTTCGTTCTTCGCATGACGCCCTATTGTGACCTGCCATAAGGCCGCAATTGCTGCATCTTCTTGTGCACTTCTTTGGCCCGGGTGCGCCGATCCTACGCCCTTCTTCTGATCTACAACCCTTCGTTTTTGCAATCGGTGGTGCTTTAAAATTATCTATCTCACGGCCAGCTGGATCACTGCAACCTCCATAATCAAACACAGGCATGACATCAGGAGGAAGTGCCTCAACCTGATCCCTAAGTTCTGTCATCACATGAATGACTCTTTCATATCCAACTGTTGATCTGTCCCCCGCTCTAACACAGGCATAAGCCAGTCTGAGCATATTTAAGTGCTTTCCACTATTTGATGTCCCATCGGCTCCAACCTGGAGAGTGTCATTCCTGTCATATGGTGGGTCAATCTTTGCATTCCTTGTGTACCTTCTATACACATATTTGCTTGGAAGTTTCTGAATCTGCTCATTTGTCATCACTATAATAAGGTGTGGGCATAGCAGTCCTGTGCAATGTCACACATACAAAAATTAATGTTCATTCTCATCATAATCTTTGCCGCTGAAAAAAACGACAAACCAAACTCTACTAACCTGTGTGCTCCCACTGCTTGCACTCACACTTGTATTCTTCTTTCTCTTCATCACAAACCACTTTGAACTCATGTTGGGACCACGAAAAAGTCGGCCCTTCTCTACCGTACACCACAAGGAAACGACCAGCGCCAACTTTCTTTGTAAGAAAAGAGGTTCCATAAACATATGCTTCTTTGTATTTCCTGAATACTGCACGGGTATAGATTCTGCTCAACTGATGTTCCAGAGGGTAATTTGTTACTGTTTTTGGCCGGGCCTGCATCAGCAAAGATGTGTCAAAGATTTCCTTTTTTATTGATGCATGAGTCGTACTATAAGATGCTGCCATATGAGACGTCATACCTGAGATTCCATGGTCTCTCGGGCTTCTGCTTCTTTTCTCCCTTGCAAAACCTGAAACATTTTTCTTGCAAACACGTGCAGAGGTGTCGTAGGGTCAATGTGGTTTCTTTTCGCAATTCTGTTTGTGCTCTCACTGCGTTGCGTAGATGTCATTTTCCCACAATAAACATCCTTAAAGTATGCGGCGATCCATCTTGTACGCAGATCATACAAACTGCCAATTGTAGGATCTGACTCGAGTCCATATTCATTCACCATCTCCATCCATGCCTTCTCAAACTCCATGGGGGTGAGGGGATGATTTATTATTGTCAACAACTTCTCTTTCAAACCATCATACAAGTTATACAACACCTTCAAGCTATCTTTGTGACCATGCAAAACATGCCATCTGCATAGCCTATGAATAGTGTTTGGAAACACTCCCGGAAGAGCATTTGCCATTGCTTGGTCTTGATCTACAAGAGATGATGTTAGTAATTTAACAAGTTCTACCGACTTGTTCCAGTTGGCACGTACATAACAACTAAAAGGCCAAGTATACCTGTAAGTATGCAATGAGGTTCTTTGTTTTCCATGCACATTTTGAAAGTGCGAAAAACCCAATCAAATGTTTCCTCCTTCTCATCACCGAGGAGTGCAAAACCAAAAATGACATTCTGCAAATGGTGGTTGCTCCCAACAAACATTGCTAATGGCTTATTGTAAAAATTGCACTTATATGTTGTATCAAAAGTAACCACATCACCAAACTCAGCATAGTTAGCCTGGCAGCTAGCATGACTCCAAAATATATTCTTTGGAGCACCCTCGGAGTCATGTTCTATGTCATAATAAAACTTACTATTCTGTGCTCTGCACTCGTTGAAGAAAGCCTTTAGTTTTTTTACATCATCCGCTCGCTCCTTACGCACATTTTCAGCTTTTCTGAAATTCATATTCACACATGGAAGCAGCAGCAAATATGTTACAATCAAACGGACTTTACTCTAAGGACAGCTGCATCGTACAGTGAAAAGTGATACAATTACCTATTTTGCAAGTCACGTTCACTCCATGGCATGTTCTCACGGTTGCCATGCATCTTGGTCAACACATTCATGGTGGCATTAGGAGAGACGTCGCACATCTGCAGATCATCAAGGAATTCCATGATAGCAGGGTCTTTGTTCTTGTGTGAATGCATGTGCTTCAACTCCCATGGCTCAGGATTTAGGGTATGATTGTGCTCCAATAGTACTTTCTCATATATCCATTCTTTCCCTTTTTTCTTCATCTTAACCGCTGCCTTACAGTTAACTCTCTTTGACATCTTTGCACGTTTCCGTTCCTCCCCGGGCTTGTAAAATGTCGAAGTACCTTGTCAGGAGCATGCATATAGACGCGACATCGGCTTCCTCTTGAGCTTCGTAATACCAAAACCAGCTTCTCTTGCATATTGTAGATAAAAGTCATACCCTTCCTCCTCGGTGACGAAACCCATATTTCTCTTTGGCACAAAATCTTCGCGGACTTGCTCACCCTGCCATCATGATCGTTTCACAAATACATTAGACACTATTTGTTGTTCATCTCAATGACCATTCATAGATCTATATTTGTAATGAAGAAGCATAACAATTGGCATTTCTCGCATCTACTGATTTGGACAAGCTTTGGTTGTTCGTATTATTCAGTCCCAACAGTTCTAGAAAGCAAATCAGATTACTGTGCTACCAAACATTACAATGGACCACATCCTTCTAATGTTTAAAACTGAATCATATGACTGGAAAACGCTTTGGTCAAAACTGAATCATGATATGCTATCTAGTTCTTTCATATACAGAAGTTAAAAGATAATACTGGGCATATTCCACTGTTCACGTGCGTTCATCAAATAACTGATCATTGCAGACAATTTCATACATACGCATCTTCAACTCTACCTTTCCATCTACGGTCAATGTTACAACAACGTGGGATGGTACAGAAGAATACATAATCACTTGTTTGAGAGAGAACTTACGTGTATGTATCTTGCGCTGGCATCCGGTGTCATCATCTCCCTTGGTTCAACAGTACACGGCGGCATCAATATGGATGAGTGCATCGCCGGATGACACACCAATGAGTTATCATCGGCTATGGGAAATTCTGAACCACTGCCTGCCGAAGTTCCAACGCCATGTTCTGGCGTCGAGAAAATTGCTGGAGGAGGCGCACCATCAGCAGCAGCAAACCTTCTCGGACAAGTCTCATTGTCCTCGGATTCTCGCCGGTGGAAATCCGGCGAGTCCATGAGGGAAACCGCCGGGTGCATCTCTCCTCTCGCGTCCCTGAGAAAAGAAACAATGCTAGTCCCACGTCTTGGGGCCCGAAGTTTGAAACCGCAATATGGAATCTGGCAGGATGGTAAGTTTATGGGACAGTCTTACGAATGGGGATAAAATCAGTCAACACTCGATGGGGATGCAATTACAGAGAAAAATTACTTCGAAATTAAAATTATCCCCAACGAAATTCCCAACCCCACAAACTTCTTGCCGTTACGAACAGGGGATATGCCAGAGTGAGCACCCATACCTCGGCCATGACGGGTGGACACCGTGCTCCCGTCGACGCGCCTCCCTGCCGGGATGGTGGCTCCATCTCGCCCGGATGAGCTCTCCCGCCGCCCGCCCCGGCGACTCCTCGGCCCGCCGATCTGAATCCTCACCGGGGCCGGCTCTCCCATGGCAGCGATCCCTCGCATCGGACAGGCTAGCGGCGACGGGGTCAGGGAGACAGAGGATGGACAGATCCCAGCTGGGAGAGTCGACGGGAAGATTTTTTTTCATATATACTGATCCGCGATATGGGATGAAATCACACATCAAGAACGGACTAGTGCCGTAAGTTTACCTCACACAAAAAGAAAAATTGCATCGCACACATGTGCGTGCGGATGGTTGGGTTCTCTTTGCTTGCAGTAAATTTACTTTTGCTTTGGCTAGTGCCCAGCGACGCTGTTGGTCGGACGTCTAGGATGGCTGGGATGAGGAATAAGAATTCCTCACCTAGGGTGACGAATAGCACGACCCTATATATATATATATATATATATATATATATATATATATATATATATATATATATATATATATATATATATATATCGCAGCCAATATAGTACAGGAACATGTCAGATTCGTTGAGCTTAAATTCAATGACTGGAACACTAGAACCTTGAACGACCTTTCCGGCTAGGCCATCTGGTGGAAAATTAGCCGGGGCACTTGTGTTATCCAACTGGATGTCATTTGTCTACGCTCAGTGAATTGAGGGAAGCTCCATAGAACATGAGATGTTCCAGGTTGGGGATAGGAGTCGTTTCGTGGCGTGACACCAAACTAATTTTCTATGAACATTGAAATACGCTCCGCCACTGATTCGAAGGATCTAATCACACGAACGCAGACGAGTGAATATCGTATTCAAGCATATCCACCGAAGACAAACACTGATCGAATCCTGTGAAATATTTTGAAGACATACCTCCACATGCCCTCCGACAAAGCTAGGTACATCAACATAACGGGGACTGGGTGGAGTGAACCTTATTTCATTTTCAGGTAGCAGCTGCCGCCTCGACTTCCTGAGCATGCAACAAACCCTAAAAATACCTAAAAACAGAGCAGGAGCCCTCCCATCGTCAAATGCCAGAATTCACAACGGCTCCATGGAGCTAAGGCCACAAGAGACGAGGCAGATCAACAAAGGCACCGGCAGGAGGTGAGGAAACCGTAATGTGGGACTCGCTCATGGAAGCGGAAAGTTGAAAACTTTTCCTTTCAAATTTTTATGGATACATGACCACATTTTCCATACATGTAAATATGTTTTGTATACCGTTCGGGATGATTGATGGGCTATCTTAAAACTATGAAAAAATAGGTACCATATCTACAATCACATAGATGAATATATATATATCGCAACCAATATAGTACAGGAACATGTCAGATTCGTTGAGCTTAAATTCAATGACTGGAACACTAGAACCTTGAACGACCTTTCCGGCTAGGCCATCTGGTGGAATATTAGAGGGGGCACTTGTGTTATCCAACTGGATGTCATTTGTCTACGCTCAGTGAATTGAGGGAAGCTCCATAGAACATGAGATGTTCAAGGTTGGGGATAGGAGTCGTTTCGTGGCGTGACATCAAACTAATTTTTCTATGAACATTGAAATACACAGTTAAAAAATACGGAAAATAGTTATCTACTACCACTATAAAAGGAAGAGAGGGGCAGATCCAAACAATCAGATCCATCCATCATCAATATCTAATGGCCCTTATTCCTTCTATGTTTAACACTGCAAACCACGCATTAAGCCACGTCCATCGATCGCTAACCCTCCCCCGCCCCTCACGCTAAAAAACCCGCTGCCAAGCACGCCCGCAGCCCTGCACGACCTCTCGCCCCCTCGTCCTCCTCCTGCAGCCGTTAGCCGACACGGGAGCCGCGCCGCCGGAGCCGCCGCCCCCTTCGTCCACGGGAGCCGCCGCCCCCTCGCCGCGGGAGCCGCCCGCCAGAGCCGCCGCCCCTTCCGCCGCTGGAGCCGCCGCCCCTTCGCCGCGGGAGTCGTCGCCCCTTCCTCTGCCGGAGCCGCCGCCCCTTCGCCACGGGAGCCGCCCGTCGCCCTTCGCCACCCGAGTCGCTCAGCTTGGCCTCTGCCCCGCCGCCCCCGGTCCTCTTCTGCTTCAAGTAAGTTTCTTTTAACAAGAGTTTGTGCTTACTTTGTTTGCAACATTTAAGAATTGATCTTCTCAATATCTCCTACTAACAAAATACATATTCCATCATACATTCTTTTCTTTATTCTATGCATCTTAAATTCTGTGAGATATACACATACTGTACATTTCCCCAGGCATATAGAGGTCAATCCTCAATTCTTTATTTTATCTTTGTAATAAACTAATTGCTGATGCTTTAAATGATCTTCACCACTCTCTCTATGCCCTTCTATATATTGTTTTCATTTAGAGCATTGTGACAGAATGATTGCGTTACTATTGTGCCGGCTGATGTTCAGCATATATATCAGCAATGTAGTCCGCTTAGATAAAACAAATTTTCTCTTCATAAAACAATGACACAATCAAACCTGGATGACCAAGATACCGAAATTACTCTCTTCCCCAGTATCCTACCAATTTACATTCACTCTCTTCTGAATCGTTGATTTATGTAATCAGGAAGAACATTTGCTGTTATTTGCTTGATCTGAATTGTTCATCAATTTAATCATGAAAATTTATGTCAATTATCTAATCAGGAAGAAACTTGGGTACTCTTCTCACTCTACTTTGCACAATCCTTCTTTGGTTGAACTGGCACACCATGGGGATTTTATTCAGAATCAAAGGTTACTCTTAATTGAACATACATGATACATTTTGTGAACTGACTTTTAAGGTACATGATGTAGCTTTCCTGGTTCCCCATCTATAATTGAAAAAATACATTGATCAGAATATTCCTTTTTTGACATTACAGTGATAGCAGATTATGTGGTTGAAGAATATATGTATGTACGTGAAGGGTGGATAGTTTGACTGTTTTAGTTGTTTCTCCATACTTGTATTTCATCTGATCCAAATTCTTTCCTTCAAGTTGGCCTATGATGTGCTATGACTGATGTTAGAAATTAACCATGCTCTGATCTGTGTGTATCAGTTCTCTTGGTAGGAATTAAGCAGCCATACGTAACCACTTAAATGTCACTGGTACCATATTTAACCATGCTCTATCCATTCTGATTTGCATGTATGTGCAAGTCCTTTTTTTCCATGAAAGTAGCAGGAGCTGCTATTTTATTGGCAATATGAGGAAATGGCTCATATGAGAAAAACTGAGCTGGAAAATACAGGGACTGCAATCATGTATAAAAATTATAGATGTGAACTTACAGATAATTAGACATATATGTACTCTAAAGAAGGTGCATGTATGATTTGTTGCCGATTGTCTGTAATTTGCATTTGTCTTTTTCGTACAGAAATCGGTGTATCGCATATCTTTATCAACCGGGTGCATCTTCTTCTTGATCTGGTGAGGGTGACCTTGTTAACAAAGATTATACTGCTTTCTCAAATTTGAAATGCCATGTTCTCCACAAGTATATTATCTTTCTCCCTTTTATATTTAGTGATTATAGTGTTTCCCCATGATTTTATATTAGACTTATTTTATCGCAGCCATTGCACATGAATAGTGTACTACTGAGACAATAGATTATTATATTCATGGTCATAAAGGTGCGCACTTTGAGCATAATCAGACCTCACTTCACACAACAATTATGTGTTGCCTGTCATTTATGCGGAAATGTGTCAATAGACCATGGCATGATCACTGAGATTATAGGGTGAGAGTTGCCAAAGTTATTACTTTAACTGGTGTTCATATGCTTCAATATTATGGCAATACATGGTTTAAAATCAATGTAAGAAATATTTTCTCATGTATAATATATAGGTATGAGAAGTTACAGATATCACATAATTTCTCTTGACAATGCTGACAATGAGCCCAAAATTCTTGTGATATTTTATCATGATAGAAATTTCATATTATACATATTTTGTGGAAGTAAACATTGGGTGTTGTATATATACCCTATGAGGGCATGATTTTTGCCACGATGACAACATGCATTCGCACGTGCTCGATTACTATACAAGAGAAAAGGGCACAAGTTGTGTGCGGTGCCAAGCCTCTATGTGTGTTCTTCTACCTTTGTGTGTGAGAGAGTCTTCTTCTTCCTCGGGCTGTGCCAACACCCGCCGCCCGCCCGGTCCTCTGCCCTCGCCCGCCGGTCCGTCGCCGCCCGCTGGTCCGTCGCCGGCCGCCAGCCCGTCACCGCCCTCCAGTACTCTTCTCTGCCGCCGCGAGCGTGAGCAGTCCCCCGCCAGTCCTCCTCTGCTGCCCCAACAAGGCGGGAGAGCGTCAGCATCCCGCCGGCATTCCTCTGCTGCCCCTCGGAAAAATGTGAGCGGCATCCTCCTCTGCTGCCGACGACCTCATCCGAGCCAGTAAGTTTTCTTTACATTCAAGTGTGGATTGATAGAACAGCATGCTTTATGTTCCTTCCACACAAGAGAATTTGATTTTTCTGGTTAGTGCATGGATGATCCTTCCAGGCAGCAGACAAAGTTAACCACCATTATTCCGGAGCAATTGCTACGGCGGGGTTAGTCTGGTTATTGAGTATTTAAGCTCTTCGTATGGTTCACAATTTTTTTGCCGCCACCTGGTCCGGGAAGTCGACGGTGGTGGCGCTGCCTGAGAGGAAGACCACGGACGGTTATACTAATGAGATAACACAGGTTTAACAATCATACAGGTTAATATTATAATTCTTCAGCAAAAGCAATCTGCTCTATTCTCTCCCTTAATTTTTCTCGTCAATCTCTAAACGTTGCTAGACAAAGAAATTAACAAAGTTCAGTTGTAGGGGAGGATCAATCTCTGAACGTTGCTAGACAAATAAATTGACAAAGTTCAGTTGCAGGGTAGGTCGTCAAAGGGAATTGCTCCAATTTTCTGTGTGAGTCATTGTCCGGTTCTGAAGATTCTGACAATGTACAGTGTCCAGTTCAGTTTAGTTCACACTTTTTGCAGTTCACAAATCATGATGGGTTAATTCTTCTTTTTGACTAAAATCATTTTTGCTAACGCTATTCCTCAGTGGTATTAAAAAAAGTTATCTCTGCATTGCTATTCTTCAGTTGCATCTCCCTGTACTAACATCAGCTAATATCTGTGACAATGGTCTGACTCCCTGTAATGCTTACCCAATCCTTACCATCTATTACTTATTTAATAACTAGGTGAGTTCTCCACAAATCATCATTCAAAAGAAGTCCTTCATCTACTTGTGCTATGTTACGTAGATCTTTTTCTAGCTTGCAAAAGAAGTATATCCGGGAGGTTTTAAAATGCTTGAGGTTTGTAGGGATGTAGATAGATCAGGCACCTTTGTTGTGTGAAATGCCTGAACTATTACATCACTGATATTCGCTAACTATCAAGATTAATGAACTGCGCCATGTCAATATAATCACTTTTTTGTTTCTGTCAAGATTATTAGACTGCACATGCACCCCACACAATACTACAGTCTTGATTAGATCTATTAGTATATTGCCTTGCAAATAATTGGCAGAAAATGTAGTAAAAGATATAGATTTATTTACTGTACTTGTGTTAAGAGACACTCATATTGCTAATTCGCTATACGGACCTATCCTTCAGAAGTGTGTTTGTGTTCTGGCATGTTCAGAAGTGTGTGCATGCTTTTATTCTGAAGCAAACAAATAAGGTACTAAGCAACCAAACTACTAAAGATAGAAATTTCTTTGGAGAGTCTGCTGATGTAGTCTAGAATTATGTTTGGAAGGCAAAATAAAACTGGGATACCACGTCCAAAGCATCATGGCCTAAGCAAGTTTTTTTGTTGGCCGGTATAGTTTTCTTGTAATCTTTTTCCATCTCCCCATGCTGTTATTCTTGCATTTATAATATGATTGTTTTTCATTTAACCATACTTTCCCGTTGCATGTGCAGTTTTGGCTGATGTATTCGAGAACCAACATGGCTCAACTACCGGTATGATTGTATCATCTATATATATTCTATAATATATTATAAAATGCAGATTAGATATTTTTATCTAATTTTTTATATTGGATCAACGTAGATATATATTGCCGGTGTGGTCATGTACACTGTAAGCTAGAAGAATTCTCATTAATATTTTAGTTCAGTTTAGAATCAAGGGATCACATACAATGCGGTGGCCAAAATTGAAGTGATGATTCGTCAGGTTCGCCTCATCTTTGTTAGGGAATGACTTAATTGGTCTCAGACACTTTTCGTTGCCTAAGAAATATCGCAAATGTTCCGCCTCCCCTCTCATCGACTCCTTGCAGTTGATGCCCCCAGACGCTGATTTCTCTATTCCTGTGAGTTGATCCACCCACTTCATTCTTTCCCGTTATATATTAACCTACTGTCTTGTTGATTTGATTCACTATTTTGAGCATATGTGGCATGTTCTGCACGACATTCAGTTTAGATTTTGTTTTTGCGTGGATTCAGTTTTTTTTGTAGTTTGTGAGGTTATTTTTCGTGCAAAACTGATATTCTTGTGCTAGGGATTCAGTTCCTGTCTTGCATGGATTCAGTTTATTTTCCGCTGCTCCTAGAGGGTGCGTTTGAGTGATGAGAAGGTGGATCTTAATAACTTCATATGGTGATCAGATTTTTCTACGAGTGATTTCTTTTGTTTTATGCAGGCAAGCTTGATTTATATGCAATCACATGGTTAATGCTCTGTTGTAGTTTATGCATGCAAACCACCATTTGGATTGACTTGCAATTATAGGTATGTGATATATTGGAAAGAAACGTATGCCATGTATACCATGTACTAACTGAAGTTTTGCAGCCGTGTCGAATGTAGAACCGTTGAAAATTTCTTTTGTACTTCTTATTTTCTCTGAGCTAAGACCTTGAATCTAATTAAGGATAGACATACATATATTCCCGCAAATTATATTATGATCCATATCATAAGAGTTTTTCTGTCTACCAAACTATCGACCTGTCATGAACTGGAGTTATTGGATTTCCTTTTGTGTACATATTGTGTATGAAAAAATTCTTTTAGAGAAAGGAAAGTTTAGTACGCTAAACAAGAGGACAAACTTACAAATAAAGAGGTGACATTTGTTGAAATTATAGCTTCTCTTCAGTTGATTGAGTTTCACGGTGCAGGTGTGGGCATGAAAATAGTTGAAGGAAGATTCAGTGGTTGAGCATTAGGTACGCTGCAATTACATTGATACTCCTCCTCAAGATCATGCCATCATTGGAGGAAATTTGGCCTACTAATCTGCAGTGAATTTTATTGGCAATAAATTCTGCAATCAATTTTAGTTCACTCTTGTCTTACTATATATTGTAGGTTAATTCACTTTTGAATATTTTCATGGGCCTTAAGATTAACCTATCCTTATTCCATTGCACAATCCCAAACCATGGAAATATTAGTTAAAAGTTTCATTGTGGATTCACTGGATTCATGGAAATATTAGTTAAAAGTTTCATTGTGGATTCACTGGATTCATGGTATCATTTTAGAACAGGTTTTTGCTATATCATAATATATGTAAGTAGGCGTGTCTGATTCTTTTTCGGTAAGAAGTATTGGTGCAGAGCTTGAAGAAAACCTTGAGAGGGTCCAACTTCTCTTAAATATGCTATTGTTAGATAATGATTGGTATGGTATCTCATATTTTTCTTTCAGGATAGAAGCTATTGTTATCACAATCGTACCTGTATCAAGGTGATGCACTTTATGTGTCATTATCAATCAATGGGAACTCTACCAAGATAAAAGCATTGCCTTTAAAAGCACTATGTCCAATGCTTCTATGTGTAAAATTGAATGACATTGTGATCAGCTAGATTGGTGAGTTGTTTTGTGGCCCTGCACAATTATAACCGATGATTCATGTAGTATTCAAAGCCTTCACGTGACACTGTTCTACTTATTAAGGTTGAAGTTTATTTGTGAATTTGCCATTATTCTCATGCATGTATGACATGAGCCTGTTCTTAAATCAGATAATATATTATCCTTTTTTCCTTATATTCTTGGGAAAATTTGTGGTCCATGTAATAACTATGAAGAATCATATTACAATTTTACTTCTTTTGTTCACTGCTTTAAAAGCCAATGTTTATCCCATGCCACAGTATATGGCCTTTATGAGTTGTACCTCTGAGAAACTTTACAATTTTGTTCCAAGTTTGCATCTTGGCCATGCTCATTTGGACAATTCTTACACGTTCCATAGTTACTATGAAGTTTGCATTATAGAATATAGACATTCTAGGATATTTGACTCCCTTTTTACTATGCACTAGACTAAATAGCCTATGCCTCTATCTTCTATATGGAGAAGTTCAACCAGTTGCTTGCCGTTGATGTGTGACATTTACATATAATTGCAAGACTTTTTTATTTTAAATAGTTGTCTGCCAATTGTGACAAAGGAGGAAATTCTTTCCTATGATTATACGTATGTTACACGTGCACGCTTACTAGTAACACTAACCAGACATACCTTGGCATCGACGCGAATGGGGCGCATTGGCATATCCTGTCTGTGGGAGTCATCGAGATGGGTCGTTGGAGATGCACATCTCTGTCAGAAAAGGGGAGTGTTCAGTCGAAGAGGCAGCGGCGAGGCGGCGTCCAGTGCACGACAATGCTGCATCGGTGAGGTCAGTGGCGCAAAGGAAGCGTCCACGGTTGGGCGGCACTGCACTCGCGAGGTCAGTGGTGCCGAGAAAGCATTTGGTGATGGGTACTGCCTCATCGGTGAGGTAAATGGGGCTTAGGAAGTGTCTGACTCAAGGCGCTCCTGCATCGACGAATCCGAGGGTGGTGAGGTGGCATTGGCGGGACTGTCAACTAGATGACTGCCAAATTTTCTTGGTGAAGAATGGGACTAATGCCAACTAAAAACAATCAGATTTATGTATTAAATACTACTCCCTCAGTCCCCCTCAGTCCCATAATATAAGAGCGTTTTTGACACTACTCTTATATTTTGGCACAGAGGGAGTAGCTTATTTTTACATTTTCGTGGTAACGTATTGTTTTTCCTACACTTCGTATCGTATAGGAACGTAACGTGGAACGTAATTGTTAGAGTAGTTCTTATGGTATACGACTTCTAGTCGAAGTTAGTTTTGCACCCCTACCCCAAGTCGGTTTGTACCCTCTTATATACTCTTGTATGCCACACCAAATCAATCAATAAGCAACAGTTTTATTCAGCTTTCATGGTATCAGATACCGTTCCCAAGGTCTAGGGTATGGCTCTCGCGGCACCAATATCTCTTGCTGACACAATCTCCGATGTCAGCCCCTACATCCCCATAGTTATCTCGCCGCCCACAACTACTACCATTGGAGACATCTCTTCGATCTCCACCTCAGCCGCTGCAACCTGCGCTCGCATGTCGCCGCCAACTGTCTTCCCCGCCCCGATGATCCGCAATGGTTGAAAGACGATCTAGCGATTGTCCAGTGGTTCTACACCCGTATCACCATCGAAATCTTCAACATGCTCGATCACGACGGCGCCACCGCTGCCAACATCTGGCACTCCCTCCGTCAGCTCTTCCAAAGCAACACCGACGCTCAGAAAAACGCTCTCCACACCGAGCTTCGCAATATGGTGCAAGAAGACGCCCCGGTGAACCTGTTCTGCCAGAGCGTTAAGACCATTGGTGATGAGCTCCGCGAACTCGGCGATACAGTCAGCGACTCACAGCTAATCAACATCGTCGTTGTCGGACTCAGCGAAGATTTTGACAAGCAAGCCTCGTTCATACCGATGATACGGCCTCCTCCTACCTTCGTTGAAGTTCGTTCCCTGCTACAACTGACGGCGGAAACACAAGCTCGCAAGGACTCTCGCCCCAAGGTCTTTCATGCTGCGGCTCGTCCTCCTCTGTCGTCTACACCAGTATCGCCTTCCATGCCGGCTCCTGCCGCCGGGCCGTCCACATCGTCATATGCTCAACCGCCCCTAGGCTGGCGCCCTAGTCCGAACTACCGCGGCAAAAACCCTATCTACAGGCTGCCGTCGACTCGTTCGGTTCCGCCTATGACATCACCATCACCGAGTCCTGCACCACCCACCAGTGCTCCATCTGCGGTTGCATGGCGGCCTCCTCATGATCCTTGGACGGGGCTCGTTCAGGCATGGCCCATGCCCTGGTCCTCTCCGTCCGCCCTCGGTGCTCTGCCGGCATACTCATGTGCCTGGCAACCCGGCCTTCGGCCGCCTAATGGTGCTCCCGGGGTTCTCAACCCCCGACAGCCGGCCAATGCCTATCACGCCGGCCCGACGTATGCTCCTTATGGTCATTGCACCACTGACAGCGGCGCCTACTACACACCTCAGTCGGCCATGCTCCAGACGCCACCCTCACCACAGCCGGCCAATGCCTCTCACGCCGTCCCGATGTATGCTCCTTATGGTCACTACTCCACTGACGGCGGCGCCTACTACACTCCCCAGCCGGCCCTACTGCCTTCACCATCATATATGCCGGCACTGCTCCCGACGCCACCCTCACCTGCGATGCCGAGCTGGGATCAAGCTGCTTTTCTCCAGGCCATGAATAACTTTGCTGCACAAGGAAACTCAGGTATGGATTGGATCTTTGATTCAGGGGCCTCTAGTCATATGTCTGCATCTAGTAATTGGTTATCATCTTGCACTAAATCTCATTTCCCTTCCATTATTACCCTGGGAGATGGATCATCTATTCCTATATATTGTGTTGGTCAGGCTCAAATTCCCTCTTTCACTAAACCTCTTTTACTTCGCGATGTTCTAGCTCTCATTAAAAATCTTATTTCTGTTCGCCACTTTACTTGCGACAATCTAGTTTCGTTTGAATTCGACCCTTTTGGTTTATCCGTGAAGGATTTCCTGACCAAGGCCGAGATCGCTCGCTTCAATAGCTCCGGTGATCTTTATTCTCTTAATGGAGTTCCTGCCGCCACCCCTCCAACATCCATGCTGGCCTCTGTCGATCTCTGGCATCATCGCTTGGGCCATCCCAACCCTGCCGTCTTAGCTTCTATGCTTAGTGAATTTACCATACCATGTAATAGGGACTCTCATAATTCTGTGTTTTGCGAGTCATGTCAATTAGGCAAACATGTGCGTCTTCCCTTTAGTTCCTCTAGCTCTTGTAGCACTTATCCCTTTGAATTAATACATTGTGATTTATGGACCTCTCCCATTGCAAGTGTTTCGGGTTTTAAATACTACCTTGTTATCCTAGATGATTTCACCCACTTTGTCTGGACTTTTCCTCTACACAACAAATCCGAGGTCCATTCTCTCTTTCTTAATTTTCAACGCTATGTGTCTATTCACTTCTTCCTCCCAATTTGCTTTATCCAATGTGATAATGGTCGCGAGTTTGATAACATTAAAAATCGTACTTTCTTCTTACAACATGGCATCTTGCTAAGGTTCTCATGTCCCTACACATCCCCTCAAAATGGTAAAGTCAAACGTTCTCTTCACACCCTCAACGATATCGTTCGCACTCTCCTCATTCAATCATCTATGCCTCCCAAGTTTTGGGCTGAAGCCCTACACATGGCCACCTTCCTTCTAAATATTCACCCTTCTAAAACTAAACCCAACACTACTCCCTATTATTCTCTCTTTCTTTCCCATCCCGACTACTCCGCTGTTCGTGTTTTCGGATGTCTCTGTTTTCCCAATGCCTACGCCACTTCTGCAAATAAATTGTCACCACGCTCTATCCCATGTGCCTTTCTTGGCTTCTCAGACGAGCACAAAGGCTATCGCTGTCTCGACCTTCACACCTGACACGTTCATGTCTCTCGTCATGTCACGTTTGCTGAGCACATTTTTCCTTTCTCATAACGCACTACTACACCATCAAACACCCCTAGCTCTGCAAACACCCCCTCTCCCCGTCCTTTCCAACTATATACTCCCCTACCTGCTGAACACAACACACCACCACCACCATTAACACCCGCTATAGCCGATACCAACCCTACCCTCACCCCACCCGAGACGTCCCCAACACCTCCGACCCCTCCTCCCTCCCCACCACCCCCGACCCCTACTCCCACTACATCACCCAGCCCTGCTCCTTCGTCCGACTCTTCCGCTGCGCCGGACTCACCCGTACCCACCATACCCCCTCGTGCTATTCCTACAGCTGCCCCGATTAATGATCATCGCATGCGTACTAGGGCCAAATCAGGATTTCATCAACCCCAAAACCGCCTAAACCTTCATACCTCTGTATCTCTCACTTCCCTCCCAAAGAATTACAAAATTGCTCTACTTGATCCCAACTGGGCCGCTGCCATGCAATAAGAATATAATGCTTTACTTCAAAACAACACCTGGCAACTTGTTCCTCGTCCTCCCAATACAAATATTGTTTCTGACAAATGGATTTTTCGCCAAATGTTCCACTCCGATGGGAGCCTCTCACGATATAAAGCCAGGTGGGTTTGTCGTGGCTTTTCTCAGCAACAAGGAATTGATTACGAAGAAACCTTTTCTCCTGTTGTTAAGCCTAGCACCATTTGCACCGTTCTTAGTGTTGTTGTCTCCTCTTCCTGGCCTATTCACCAACTTGATGTTAAAAATGCTTTCCTCCATGGTTCCCTTCAAGAAACTGTCTACTGCCAGCAACCTCTGGGTTTTGAAAATCCATCCTTTCCAACTCATGTATGTCTTCTTTAGAAATCTCTCTACGGTCTTAAACAGGCCCCACGAGCTTGGTTTCAACGCTTCTCCTCCTTCATCCAAACAATAGGCTTCACTCCATATCTCTCCGACACCTCTCTTTTTGTGTATCATCAAACTTCTGACACTGCCTATTTACTTCTTTATGTAGATGATATCATTCTTACCGCATCCTCTCAAAAGTTCTTAGATCATATTGTCTCTCTTCTTAGGTCTGAATTTTCTATGACTGACCTAGGACTCCTTCATCATTTCTTAGGCATTGCTGTTGTTCGAGATTCCTCCAGTCATTCTCTTTCCCAACGCCGGTATATTCTTGATCTGCTTAATCATACTGGTATGCTTGACTGTCAATCATCTCGCACTCCTGTCGATACTAGTTTTAAACTTTCGGCTACCGGTGAACCCTTTTCCGATCCTACTCTCTGTCAGGCATGCTCCACCACCAGAACGCCGCCCGTCACACAAGCTAGCACCGTGTCTCGCCCTAGCTGCCCCGTCCTGCACCGGAGCAACTACGTGAGAAGCCAAGAGAGCCTCGTCGGCGCCGACGCCGGCCACACTTTGCCGGCCATGCCTCATGGCGGCGGCGAGAGATGAGTAGCGGGGAGTGTTGGAAATATGCCCTACAGGCAATAATAAAATGGTTATTATTATATTTCCTTATTCATGATAATTGTCTATTGGTCATGCTATAATTGTATTAGCCGGAAACCGTAATACATGTGTGAATACATGGACCACAACATGTCCCTAGTAAGGCTCTAGTTAACTAGCTCGTTGATCAATAGATGGTTATGGTTTCCTAACCATGGACATTGGATGTCATTGATAACGGGATCACATCATTAGGAGAATGATGTGATGGACAAGACCCAATCCTAAGCATAGCACAAGATCGTGTAGTTCGTTTGCTAGAGCTTTTCTAATGCCAAGTATCATTTCCTTAGACCATGAGATTGTGCAACTCCCGAATACCGTAGGAATGCTTTGGGTGTACTAAATGTCACAACGTAACTGGGTGGCTATAAAGGTGCACTACAGGTGTCTCTGAAAGTGTCTGTTGGGTTGGCACGAATCGAGACTGGGATTTGTCACTCCGTATGATGGAGAGGTATCTCTGGACCCGCTTGGTAATGCAACATCATAATGATCTCAATGTGACTAAGGAGTTAGCCACGGGATCATGCATTACGGAACGAGTAAAGTGACTTGCCGGTAACAAGATTGAACGAGGTATGGGGATACCGACGATCGAATCTCGAGCAAGTAACATACCGATAGACAAAGGGAATTGTATACAGGATTGATTGAATTCTCGACATCGTGGTTCATCCGATGAGATCATCGTGGAACATGTGGGAGCCAATATGGGTATCCAGATCCCGCTATTGTTATTGGCCAGAGAGATGTCTCGGTCATGTCTGCATGGTTCCCGAACCCGTAGGGTCTACACAGTTAAGGTTTGGTGACGCTAGAGTTGTTATGGGAAATAGCATGTGGTTACCGAAGGTTGTTCGGAGTCCCAGATGAAGATCCGGACATGACGAGGAGTTCCGGAATGCTCCGGAGGTGAAGATCGATATATTGGACGAAGGGTATTGGAGTCCGGAATTGTTCCGGGGGTACCGGGTGATGACCAACGTGTCCGAAAGGGGTTTCGGAGGCCCCGACAAGCATTGGGGGGCCTTATGGGCCAAGGGGAGGGGGCACATCAGCCCACTAAGGGGCTGAGCGCCCCTCCCACCCCATCTCACGTAACTTGGAGAGGTGGGGGCGCCTCCCCTAGGGCAGTCACCCCTCCCGGCTTGGGGAGCAAGTTTCTTAGGGGTGGGGGCGCCCAAACCCATCTAGGGTTTCCCCTGTGGCCGCCGCCCCTCCCCTAGGGAACCCTAGGGCGCCTCTTCCACCCCATTCCCCCTATATATAGCGAGGGAGAGAGAGGGCAGCCGCACCCTTCCCCTGGCGCAGCCCCTCCCCCTCTCCTACACTTCCTCCTCCTCCGTAGCGCTTGGCGAAGCCCTGCCAGAGAACCACGAGCTCCATCACCACCACGCCATCATGTTGTCGGAGTTCTCCCTCAACTTCTCCTCTCCCCTTGTTGGATCAAGAAGGAGGAGACGTCCTCGGGCTGTACGTGTATTGAACGCGAAGGCACCGTTGTTCGGCGCTTAGATCGGAATCGACCGCAATCTGAATCACTGCGTTTACGACTCCACCAACCGTGTTCTTGTAATGCTTCCACTTAGCGATCTTCAAGGGTATGAAGATGCACTCCCTATCTCTCATTGCCAGTATCTCCTAGATTGATCTTGGTGACACGTAGGAATCTTTTGAATTATTGCTACATTCCCCAACAGTGGTATCAGAGCCAGGTTTATGCGTAGATTTTATGTACGAGTAGAACACAAAGTAGTTGTGGGTGATGACTTGTTCAATTTTCTTACCGTTACTAGTCTTATCTTGATCCAGCGGCATTGTGGGATGAAGCGGCCCAGACTGACCTTACACGTACGCTTACGTGAGACTGGTTCCACCGACTGACATGCACTTGATGCATAAGGTGGCTGGCAGGTGTCTGTCTCTCCCACTTTAGTTGGATCGGATTCGATGAAAAGGGTCCTTATGAAGGGTAAATAGCAATTGGCATATCACCGTTGTGGTTTTGCGTAGGTAAGAAATGTTCTTGCTAGAAACCCATAGCAGCCACGTAAAACTTGCAACAACAATTAGAGGACGTCTAACTTGTTTTTGCAGGGTTTTCTATGTGATGTGATATGGACAAAAGGATGTGATGAATGATATATGTTATGTATGAGATTGATCATGTTCTTGTAATAGGAATCATGACATACATGTCGATGAGTATGACAACCGGCAGGAGCCATAGGAGTTGTCTTAATTTATTTATGACCTGCGTGTCAATGAAAACGCCATGTAATTACTTTACTTTATTGCTAACCGTTAGCCATAGTAGTAGAAATAATAGTTGGTGAGGCAACTTCATGAAGACACGATGATGGAGATCATGATGATGGAGGTCATGGTGTCTTGCCGGTGACGATGGTGTTCATGCCGCACCTCGGAGATGGAGATCAAAGGCGCAAGATGATATTGGCCATATCATGTCACTTTATGATTTGTGATGTTTGTCATGTCTACATCTTATTTTCTTAGCACGACGATAGCATAAATAAGATGATCCCTCACTAAAATTTCAAGGAAGTGTTCCCCCTAACTATGCACCGTTGCGAAGGTTCGTTGTTTCGAAGCACCACGTGATGATCGGTTGTGATATATTCTAACGTTCGAATACAACGGGTGTAAGCTAGATTTACACATGCAAAACACTTAGGTTGACTTGACAAGCCTAGCATGTACAGACATGGCCTCGGAACACGAGAGACCGAAAGGTCGAACATGAGTCGTATAGTAGATATGATCAACATGGAGATGTTCACCGTTAGTCCGTCTCACGTGATGATCGGACACGGTCTAGTCAATTCGGATCATGTATCACTTAGATGACTAGAGGGATGTCTATCTGAGTGGGAGTTCATTGAATAACTTGATTAGATGAACTTAATTATCATGAACATAGTCTAAATTGTCCTTGCAAATTATGTTGTGGATTTATAGCTCGTGCTTTAGCTCTTTGTTTTAATACGTTCCTAGAGAAAGACTAAGTTGAAAGATATTGTAAGCAATTGTGCGGACTAGGGATGTAGTCTGAGGATTGTCCTCACTGCTACACAAAAGGCTTTTGTCCTTGATGCACCGCTCGGTGTGCCAACCCCTCTGGCATCGTCTGTGGATGTTGTGAACATCTGGTAGACACGTTCTGATGACTACCTGATAGTTTAGTGCGCCATGCTTTACGGCTTAGAGTCGGGGCTCCAAAAGCGTTTTGAACGCCATAGAACATCTGAGATGTTCGAAGAGCTGAAATTAGTATTTCAGGCTCATGCCCGTGTTGAGAGGTTGAGACCTCTGACAAGACCTTTGCCTACAAGATGGAGGAGAATAGCTCAGCCAGTGAGCATGTGCTCAGAATGTCTGGGTACTTCAATCACTTGAATCAAGTGGGACTTAATCTTCCAGATAAGAGAGTGATTGACAAAAGTTCTCCAATCGCTATCACCAAGCTACTAGAGTTTCATGATGAACTATAACATGCAAGGGAAGTTAATCCCGGAGCTATTTGATACGTCTCCAACGTATCTATAATTTTTGATTGCTCCATGCTATATTATCTACTGTTTTGGACATTATTGGGCTTTATTATCCACTTTTATATTATTTTTGGGACTAACCTATTAACCGGAGGCCCAACCCAGAATTGTTGTTTTTTTTTGCCTATTTTAGGGTTTCGAAGAAAAGGAATATCAAACGGAGTCCAAACGGAATGAAACCTTCAGGAACGTGATTTTCTCAACGAACAAGACCCAGGAGACTTGGACCCTACGTCAAGACACAAAAGAGGAGGCCACGAGGTAGGGGGGCGCGCCTACCCCCGCCCCCCCAGGCGCGCCCTCCACCCTCATGGGCCCCCTGTTGCCCCACCGACGTACTCCTTCCTCCTATATATACCTACGTACCCCCAAACGATCAGATACGGAGCCAAAACCCTAATTCCACCGCCGCAACTTTCTGTATCCACGAGATCCCATCTTGGGCCTGTTCCGGAGCTCTGCCGGAGGGGGCATCGATTACGGAGGGCTTCTACATCAACACCATAGCCTCTCCGATGAAGTGTGAGTAGTTTACTTCAGACCTACGGGTCCATAGTTAGTAGCTAGATGGCTTCTTCTCTCTTTTTGGATCTCAATACAAAGTTCCCCCCCCCTCTCTTGTGGAGATCTATTCGATGTAATCTTCTTTTTGCGGTGTGTTTGTTGAGACCGATGAATTGTGGGTTTATGATAAAGTCTATCTATGAATAATATTTGAATCTTCTCTGAATTCTTTTATGTATGATTGGTTATCTTTGCAAGTCTCTTCGAATTATCAGTTTGGTTTGTCCTACTAGAGTGATCTTTCTTGCAATGGGAGAAGTGCTTAGCTTTGGGTTCAATCTTGCGGTGTCCTTTCCCAGTGACAATAGGGGCAGCAAGGCACGTATTGTATTGTTGCCATCGAGGATAACAAGATGGGGTTTTCATCATATTGCATGAGTTTATCCCTCTACATCATGTCATCTTGCTTAAGGCGTTACTATGTTTTCATTAACTTAATACTCTAGATGCATGCTGGATAGCGGTCGATGAGTGGAGTAATAGTAGTAGATGCAGGCAGGAGTTGGTCTACTTGTCTCGGACGTGATGCCTATATACATGATCATACCTAGATATTCTCATAACTATGCTCAATTCTGTCAATTGCTCAACAGTAATTTGTTCACCCACCGTAGAATACTTATGCTCTCGAGAGAAGCCACTAGGGAAACCTATGGCCCCTGGGTCTATATTCATCATATTAATCTACCAGTACTTAGTTATTTCCTTTTCTTTTACTTTGCTTTTATTTTACTTTGCATCTTTATCATAAAAATACCAAAAAATATTACCTTATCATATCTATCAGATCTCACTCTCGTAAGTGGCCTTGTAGGGATTGACAACCCCTATTTGCATTGGTTGCGAGGATTTATTTGTTTTGTGCAGGTACGAGGGACTCGCGCATAGCCTCCTAGTGGATTGATACCTTGGTTCTCAAAAACTGAGGGAAATACTTATGCTACTTTGCTGCATCATCCCTTCCTCTTCGGGGAAAACCAACGCAGTGCTCAAGAGGTAGCAAGAAGGATTTTTGGTGCCGTTGCCGGGGAGGTCTACGCAAAAGTCAATATAACAAGTACCCATCACATACCCTTATCTCCCGCATTACATTATTTGCCATTTGCCCTCATTTTCCTCCCCCCACTTCACCCTTGCCGTTTTATTCGCCCTCTCTCTCTATCCTCCCTCTCTTTCTTTATTTGCCTCTTTTTGCCCGCTTGCTTTTTGTTTTCTTGTGTGTTAGTTTGCTTGCTTGTCTCGATGGCTCTACCTAAATTTGGTGACCTTCACCTTAAAAGGATACAAGAGATCGAAAGTAATGTTAGGAGTTTCATGGTTTTGCAGTTTGAACATAATAGTTTCTTCAGAAACGAGCTTAAGGAACAGAAAAGTTTTATGAGTTTTATGAATAAAGAGCTTGATGATATGTCTAAAGAATTCAATGGTTTAAGATCCCAAATTCTCATCTTGAGAAACTGACTGCTGAAATCTCGGATAGACAGGCCACCTTAGTTAATAAGATGGCCGCCAAACCGGATTGCTATGAAAATAAAGATGAAGATCTAAAAGTTATTGATGTGTCCCCTATTAAATCTTTGTTTTGCAATATGAATCTTGGTAATGATGGGACTGAATATGATCCATCTTTACCTAGAAGGCGTTCCAAGAATTCAGAGTATTTAGATCTTGATGCTAAAATTGATAAAACTGGGATTGAAGAAATTAAAACCCTATATGTTGCTAAACACACTATTTTGGATTTCAAGGAATTTAATTATGAAAATTGCTCTTTGATTGATTGTATTTCCTTGTTCTAGTCCGTGCTAAATTCTCCTCACGCTTATAGTCAAAATAAAGCGTTTACTAAACATATCGTTGATGCCTTGATGCAATCTTATGAAGAAAAACTTGAATTGGAAGTTTCTATCCCTAGAAAACTTTATGATGAGTGGGAACCAACTATTAAAATTAAAATTAAAGATCATGAATGCTATGCTTTATGTGATTTGGGTTCTAGTGTTTCCAAGATTCCAAAGACTTTGTGTGATTTGTTAGGTTTCCGCGATTTTGATGATTGCTCTCTAAATTTGCAGCTTGCGGATTCCACTATTAAGAAACCTATGGGAAGAATTAATGATGTTCTTATTGTTGCAAATAGAAATTATGTGCCCATAGATTTTGTTGTTCTTGACATAGATTGCAATCCTTCATGTCCTCTTATTCTCGGTAGACCTTTCCTTAGAACAATTGGTGTAATTATTGATATGAAGGAAGGACATATCACTACAAAAAAAGACACATCCGTGACATTTTGGGCCGAACGAATTTTTTTTCTGTCATACATATGACACTTCTATGACGATAATTGTGACAAAACCTAGTATCATCATAGATGTGGTGGGCTACTACTTCTATGACAAAAAATCATGACAGAAAATGGGCTTTTCGTCCTGGGCGGGCCGGAGACGCAACTTCATGACATTCTTTGGGCTGTCCATGACGGAAAAAACCGTGGTAGAAGCGAGGGGGAGGAAAATTTCGGGGAGTTCCTGGTACGGTGGGAGGTCGGGGGCCGAGCGATGCGCGTTTATCTCGTACACGTACCCGCGTGTGTGCGAGGCGTTGTCTTTAACTAAACCCGAGTGAGGCGATGGGCTCTAACTAAACCTGAGCGATTGCACTGCAGCCTACGCGTTACTGAACCCGAGCGATTGATCGATGGCTGTTAACTGAACCCGATCAAGCGATTCCTTCGCTACTGCTGCTAACTGAAGCCGATCGATGTTGCCTCTGGGATGAACAGTGAGCATTGCGGGGGGGGGGGTTGGATGAACAGTGAGCGGTGGCATTGCCTTTGGATGAACAGGACCCCGTGGTGTGGTGGAGGGCTGGATGAACAGTAGACGGTGGAGGGGTGGTTGAACAGGACCCCGTGGTGTGGAGGGCTGGATGAACAGTAGACGGTGGAGGGGTGCCCGTGGAGGGGTGGTTGAACAGTTGCCGGTGGAGTAGCGCGCGATGGAGGCTGGATGAACAGGAGCCCGTGGAGGTTGGAGGAGGTCGACGGTAGCCCATGGAGGCTGGAGGAGGTCGACGGTGGAGATGAACAGTATCTCGTGGAGTCCCGTTTTGCGGTACGCCACACCCCTTCCGATGAACAGGACCCCCGTTTCAACCATAGGAGGTCTGTTTTGTCAGTTTTGCGGTACGCCACACCCCTCCCGATCAACAGGACCCCCGTTTCGACCGTAGGAGGTCCGTTTCGTCCGTTTTGCGGTACGCCACACCCCTCCCGATCAACAAGACCCCCGTTTCGACCGTAGGAGGTCCGTTTCCTCCGTTTTGTGGTACGCCAGACCCCTCTCGATCAACAGGACCCCGTTCCAAACGTAGGAGGTCCGTTTCCTCCATTGTGCAGTACGCCAGGCCTCGTTTCCATCGCTTGTTCCGTCCAAGCCCTCCTGATGAACACGACCACGCATTCCATTCCGACCCAGCCGGTTGGCTCCCACGCGTTCCGTTGCCTCCCGATGAACATGACGCATTCTGTTGCCTCCCCATGAACACGACGCATTCCGTTGCCTCCCCATGAACACGATGACGACACTGTTTCTCCGTTCCGACCCAGCCATGTACACGAGCCATGGCCGTACGTATGCGCGAGTAGGCGTTCGAGACATCGCTCGTATGTACACATACGTGGCCGTATTTTCTTTCTTGCACCCTGGCCGCTGTACGTACGTGTACATGCTACGTGCGCGCCTCTACTACGACATGTACGCGCCTCTACTACGACACGTGCGCGCCTCTACATCCACCAGTATATATGTACGTACACGTTCGCGACCAGAATGACAATGCTATGCACGCTTCGACCAGATGGGTCCCGACTGTCACGCACTTCCTTGCCTACGAAGATGTAGCTGGTGGGTCCCAGCAGTCAGGGGGGCGAATCGTTTTTTGCCCAGACGCACTTCTTTGCGTGCGAAGATGTAGCTGGTGAGTCCCAGGAGTCAGGGGGAAACATTTTTTTCATGAAATACAGTGGCCCGTCCGGTGGGTCCCAGCTGTCAGGTGGAGGAACCATTATTTTTCGCGTAATAAGGAGGCACTTCCTTGCTGCGGCCGTGGACCTAGTTGTCAGCCTCTCCACGTACAATCCACGTCCAATGAAAGTCGTTCCTTGACCACGTTGACCATGCCGCGCCGAGAGCACCAGGGCGGTGGACGACGGTGAGGCCTAGGAAGGGGATGACGGGGAGCCGGGGAAGACGCGGCAGTGGAAGCCCGCGCGGAGAGGAGTACAAGGGTTCACTGGTTCAGCTGCGGTGTGAGGCTGCCATCGCCGCAGGGCCTGGCCAGCGTTGGGAATAGTAGGGGGCGGTGAGGCCTCCGCGGCAGCACAGCCGACCACGGGAGGCAGGAGCATGCGGCACGACCGGCGCTGCTTTGGGCGGCTGGAGCAAGAA
Organism: Triticum aestivum; assembly: GCF_018294505.1. Classification (NCBI taxonomy): domain Eukaryota; kingdom Viridiplantae; phylum Streptophyta; class Magnoliopsida; order Poales; family Poaceae; genus Triticum; species Triticum aestivum. The sequence continues at coordinate 716,375,689 of NC_057800.1, forward strand.
GACCAGAGCTTGAAGAAGCACTACGGCCGTTAGATGGACATCGTACGGTCACTGGAGTTAGAATCGTTCATATTGACTAAAGTTGACAAAGGCCCCCGTCCCAGTGAACTTAGTAGGCCCACAAGTCAGCCTCCCACCAGGTGGGTCCTAGCTAGCAGGAGGAGTATTCATTTTTTTGTGCGTAATAAGGAGGCACTTCCGGTGGGTCCGAGCTGACAGCGGGGGGAACGTTTTTTTCGTGAAATACGTTGCCCTTCCGGTGGGTCCCAGCAGTCAGGGGGGAAACGTTTTTTTCACGAAATAAGGCGGCCCGTCCGGTGGGTCCCTGCTGTCAGGTGGAGGAATAATTATTTTGCGCGTAATAAGGAGGCACTTCCTTGCGGCCGCCTGGACCCAGCTGTCAGCCTCTCCATGTATAGTACTCTTCCGATGGAAGTCGGTCGTTGACCACGTTGACCACGCCACACCGAGAGCACCAGGGCGGTGGTCTGGACGACAGCGAGGCCTAGGAAGGGGACGACGCGGAGCCGGGGAAGATACCGTAGTGAAAGCCCACGCAGAGAGGAATACGAGGGTTCACTGGTTCGGCTGCGGTGTGAGGCTGCCGTCGCCGCAGAATAACAGGGGGTGTGAGTGAGTAGAGGGATGGCCTGGCCAGCGGTGGGAGTAGTACGGGGCGGTGAGGCCTCCGCGGCATCACAGTCGGCCACAGGAGGCAGGAGCACGCAACACGACCGGCGTTGCTTTGGGCGGCTGGAGTAAGAAGACCAGAGGTTGAAGAAGCACTACGGCCGTTGGGTGGACATCGTACGATCACTGCAGCTAGAATCGTTTATATTGACTAAGTTGACAAAGCCCTTGGTACGGGTCAACTTAGTAGGCCCACAACTCGGATTTGGCAGAGAACATATAGCCCATTTGCGATTTGTAAGAATGTACAGCCCATTTTTTAATTCTAATGGAATTTACTACAGCACATTTATAGTTTGTTAAATGTACAGCCCAACTTCTAGCTAGGACAACGATTAATAATTTCAAACAACCACTCAAAACAGAATTCAAAAAAAATTTCCACATTTTGATGGGATCCGAAATATTTTTATCCGAAATTTCTAGTCAGGTTAAATATAATTTCAAAATAAAGTTGTATTACGTTAAAATCCAACGAAATATTGCGCGCGCAACAAGTAATGAAATTATAATTTTCAAATTCCAAAAATAATATATTTTTCAAACTAATTACGTGTTTGGTGCATAGTAACTATCCAGTTATTATAATTACATCTCATTTATTATTTCTTAAAGTCCATTTTCTTATTAAGCCTAATGCATACCTCCTAGGAAAGTTTGCAGCCCAGCGGGGTGGAGAATAACAAGTTGACCCGGATATTGTGTACAATTGTCGGCCCAGTTGCATTGCTGATGTTGAAAAAAAGGCATGTGTAGTATAGTACAACCTAACATGGTTACTCAGCCCACATTCAGGGACGCCGGAAAGGCCCAAACAAGGCTTCTGTACAACTTTTTGAAGTCACTGAGCTCAATTAATAACTTAAGAAAAAAGTTAGATTACAGTGGAACTTAATTAAAAGCTGTCACGAGCAAATAAATAATTCAACGGGTCCCACTTGTGCGTGTGCGCGTGTGTGTGCGTGTGTGTGTGTGAGAGAGAGAGAGATAGAGATAGAGAGAGAGACCCATCGGTCGATGCTTGTAAATACATCTTTCAGCCATATGCATTGCTGATGCTCAGTAAAAATTTATATAGTTGACACAATCATATAGAACATCATAACACACTGAACTTGCATACAAAAATTTCACGCATGCGGCACAATCAGGATGGAAGCAGTGGATCGCTACGGGAAGGGCTATGTTGAAACCAACGAAGTCGTACGTAATGGTTCATCGTCTTTATGAATGACGGGAAATATCTTGAATGTTGTGCAAAGAAAACAGACAGACAACACAATAAGTTCTGCTAGCACATTAAGTTGACGTACAACCCTTTCTAAAAAAGTTTAGGTACAAAATTAGAACAAGTCACAATCAAATGTACTGGCATGTCAGTGCTTCACACCCATAGCTCGGATTTAACTAGTACTCCCTCCGTCCCGAAATTCATGTCACGAGCGCAGTATAGTGGTGTTCTTCCAAAAAGCCCTTATGCTTTTAAACTCTGACAAATAAGTACCCGTCTCCTTCTTCCTCCTCCTTTGATCGGCCACGCGGCCCCACCCCCCACGGCCAGCCGCCCGTCGCCCGAGCAGGTCCTGCGCCGCCGACGAGCCCGCCCATGAGACGCCCACAAACAGGCCCTGCGCGGCCGACGAGCCCGCCCAGGAGGACCTCCGTGACCCACCCACGAGCGGGGCCTCGGCCAATTGGTTCCGCCGCCCACCGCCGGCGCGCCGTTCCGCCACCCACGAGCAGGATCTCCGCCGCCCGCTCACCAATGAGCAAGACCGGCGCCACCTAGGACATACATCGCCGCCCCTGATTCTGCCGCGCATCACCCCCGCAAAGGCCCGCTTCGACCGCCAGCTGCTGCTGACGAGTAGCACCAAGAAGAAGGGGAACCACCTTTTGCTGGTGGTCGGCGACGCCTCTTCTGGTGGTGGCCGACGCCGACGCCCCCCAATTCACGAACTCTGCTGCTGCCTCCTATTGCCTTCCCACGCCTGTGCTGCTGCTGCTGCTGGCGGCTGATAGGAAAGTCCTGCAGTAGTCCAGATGAAAGTTAGTTGAAATTCAAAGTGAATTGCACTGAAAACTGAAATTGAAAGTGAATTACACTGAATGGAAATTGGAACTGGTAATTGAAAAAGCAATCATCTGAAATTCATTTTGACTGTAACCACTGTTGGAGTACTTACTGTGACCAAATTTATGTGCATCATGGATTTATATGAAAGGATGCACTGGACTGGGGTAGATTTTCACTAGGATGCACTAGAACTGGTAATGTGCTCACTGTTAGTGCGCAGCCATAGCACATGCTCACCTTGTGAATTCAGCTCACACAGCCAAGATTAACTTAGTAAATTCAGTTAAAGATGCATTTAGTCAATTGATTTGCTTAATACAGCAAGCCCTTTATTTAGTCAGCACTCTTAGAGCAATTTTGCTGTCATGTTTACTGAATCTAAATCACAGGAGCACTATGATTTATAAATTTTTTTTAGTTAACTTGTGTCAAAATTTGTTTCAAACAGTTTTCTTTCAACTTGTGAGCAGGAAAATGACTTCAGAAAATTCAGTTAACTGAGACTACAGTGAATAATGTTTCAAACAGTTGTGAGTAGAAGTGGTTAGAGCAAAGTGTTTGATAGCAGGATTAAGCTGCATTCTTTTATTTTTCCCACCATGAATAGCAACTCAAAAGATAGCACACTGATTACAAATGACACTTTCTAAAATCCTCCACAACCATTTTCAACTTGAACACGGAGTATTTTCAGCAATTGGAACAAATTCTAAAATTTAGTCATTCTAAAATTTACTTTATGTGCAGTTAGACTGACTGAATTTTCTGCAATTGGGACAAATTCACCAAGACAGTTTACAACATCTTCTTTATGTGCAGTGTGAGTACAACTCCTAGTTCATAGTTCACACCTAGATCTCTCTGTTTTTTCAGTTCAAAACTAGTACAAATTCAGACTGAGCTCTGAAGCCCAGACAGAAATCTGAACCACCAGCAAATGCTTCGAAGATTCATGATGAAACACGCATTGACTACCAGACAAACTCCAAACATTTCTAGAGGCAGACTACCAAATCAGCAGCTCCCCAGATAGAAACCACCAAGCAAAACGAGAGCAGAATCGCCTGAAAACCTCAGGACATCAGACTGTCAGAGGCACCGAGCGAATCACCAGGACCTAGCCACCTCCCTTAGCTCCCCCGCCACGACACTTCAAGCTGTAGGCAATAGCAGTACTAAAGACGAGCAACATTCAGTTTATACTTAGACATGAATAAGAACTCTGTCTAAACATTCAGTTTATACTTCAATATTAAATTGTCTAAAAATTCAGTATGCTATTGATAGGAGTAGTAAACATTTAGTCTAAATATGAACACTGTCAATATGTTCAGTTGACAGTACACTTCAAGATTCAGTATAATTATTAGAAATCTGAAATCTTGCTCAAAGATAGTGACTTGGGTCTGCAATTCACCAGCAAATCAGATCCAGAGGGGGAAGGGGAGGGGCACCTTTGGCAAGCTCGAGCACCTCCCGGATGCAAGGGCGTGCCCCCTTGGCGGTGGAGTCCTAGAGTGGACAGAGGAGCTCGCCCCCTTGGCCGTGTGGAGTCCTAGAGTGGACGAAGGAGCTCGCCCCCTTGGCCGCGTGGAGTCCTAGAGCGGACTAAGGAGCCCTCTTGCCACCACCATCTCGTCACCGTTGCTGCGTGGCCAGGTAGCCGCGACTGCAGGAGACGCGCTCCTCACCCGACGACCGGCAGCAGCAGCTCCGTGCAGGCGACCGACAGAAGCAGCTCCGTCGCACCGTCTTGGTAGTCCCCGACGTAGATTGAGCACAGTCGCTACAGATCAGAGTGCCGGAGGGGAAAATCACATTTTCACCGATGCGGAGGGACATGTGAGAGGAAGAGAGCGCCGGTGACGCGTGCAAGGGAGAGGGCGCCAGTGCTGGCGAGGGAGAGGAACCGCGGGGAAGGGAGAGGAGGCGCAGGCGGCTTGGAGCTGCGTCGAGGGGAGCGGCGCAGGCGGCGCCGGCCGGTCGGAGAGTAAGGAGGAAGAAAGCCACTACACGGAGGGACTTCGGGTTTTGTCGAGAAAACGATGAGGAGTAAATTGCAAAATGACCGCCGCGACATGAATTTCGGGATGGAGGGAGTATCTGACAAGATTCAGTTGTTAACTCAAATTAGAGCACATCCAGGCAGCCAGCCCTGCCTCTTCTCCCAAAGAAGTAGTGGCCTCCGCCGCGCGATGGAGTAGGCCCTGTGCCATCCATCGTTTTGAGCAACACGTGGAAAGTCTGATGTTGACTCCTGTAATGGACGTCATCGATGGACCCTGGCACCAGCGGCGGCGGCAGGACTTCGATTGATGGATTGACCACTTCTTCGACATGCACGAACACTCGATACAGGTACATCCCTAAAGTGGTCCGCGGTGGCCTTGGTGGCGACGAATAGTACAACCCCGGTTCCTGCACCGGTATCTCAACACCAATCACCTTCGGTATGGTGGACGGCTTCTTCATCCATGCCATAACTGTCAGAGCCCAGCTGTCTGGAGGAACAAACATACTTACGAGCTCACCTCCAAGGTCGTTGATACGCTCGTTCATGGACTCGCTGTTCCAAGCACGTCGAGGCATGCCGTGGAAGGTAAGCTTTGTTAAAAACTCAAGCTCAAAGGGCATCGAGCCCCATCCAGGGTGCCACCAATGAAAGCTCACCAGCGCGCCATCGCAGAACAAACGCCGGGAAGATTCGAACACACGACTGCAGTCGAAAGTTGTCCGGAACCTGACGAAGAAATCAGCCGGTGGCGGACAGACTTCGAGGAGCAAGTCACTTATTTGGATGCCGTGCGCAATGCCAAGAGCTTTGACAAGGTCGTCCGGCAAGACGGGTGGCCGGTCGCCGTTGATGGTTACCATCAGCACTTTGCCGGCAAACTGGTCATCAAGCGCCGCCACGCCGCTGTTCAGCGACAGCACGCAGCGACCGAAGACAGGACTAACAAAATGCTCGTGCATGCCCAATCAACGCCCTGTCACGATGCATGCAGTGGTCGATCTGGTGCATCAAGGACGGCATGCAGATCGTTCCACACTTGAGAAGAGGAAAAATGGAAAGGTAGAACGCGGCAGTAGAGGAAGAGAACGCTGGCTAACGAGGTTGGGAGGGGATCGAGCAGGAAGTTAAGGCTCCACGCCTAAAGGTTTTGGGAAACCATGATTTTGATACGTCTCCAACGTATCTATAATTTTTGATTGCTCCATGCTATATTATCTACTGTTTTGGACATTATTAGGCTTTATTATCCACTTTTATATTATTTTTGGGACTAACCTATTAACCGGAGGCCCAGCCCAGAATTGCTGTTTTTTTGCCTGTTTTAGGGTTTCGAAGAAAAGGAATATCAAACGGAATGAAACCTTCGGGAACATGATTTTCTCATCGAATACAACTCAGGAGACTTGGACCCTACGTCAAGGCACGTAACAGGAGGCCACGAGGTAGAGGGCGCGCCCTACCCTACCATGCGCGAACCCCTCCCTCGTGGGCCCCATGTTGCTCCACCGACGTACTTCTTCCTCCTATATATACCCACATACCCCCAAACGATCAGATATGGAGCCAAAACCCTAATTCCACCGTCGTAACTTTCTGTATCCACGAGATCCCATCTTGGGGCCTGTTCCGGAGCTCCATCGGAGGGGGCATCGATCACGGAGGGCTTCCACATCAACACCATAGCCTCTCCGATGAAGTGTGAGTAGTTTACTTCAGACCTACGGGTCCATAGTTAGTAGCTAGATGGCTTCTTCTCTCTTTTTGGATCTCAATACAATGGTCTCCCCCTCTCTTGTGGAGATCTATTCGATGTAATCTTCTTTTCGCGGTGTGTTTGTTGAGACCGTTGAATTGTGGGTTTATGATCAAGTCTTTCTATGAATAATATTTGAATCTTCTCTGAATTATTTTATGTATGATTGGTTATCTTTGCAAGTCTCTTCGAATTATCAGTTTGGTTTGGCCTACTAGATTGATCTTTCTTGCAATGGGAGAAGTGCTTAGCTTTGGGTTCAATCTTGCGGTGTCCTTTCCCGGTGACAATAAGGGCAGCAAGGCACGTATTGTATTGTTGCCATCGAGGATAACAAGATGGGGTTTTCTTCATACTGCATGAGTCTATCCCTCTACATCATGTCATCTTGCTTAAGGCGTTACTCTGTTTTTAACTTAGTACTCTAGATGCATGCTGGATAGCGGTCGATGAGTGGAGTAATAGTAGTAGATGCAGGTAGGAGTCAGTCTACTTGTCTCGGACGTGATGCCTATATACATGATCATACCTAGATATTATCATAACTATGCTCAATTCTGTCAATTGCTCAACAATAATTTGTTCACCCACCGTAGAATACTTATGCTCTCGAGAGAAGCCACTAGTGAAACCTATGCCCCCCGGGTCTATCTTTATCATATCAATCTCCAACTACTTAGTTATTTACTTTGCCTTTATTTTACTTTGCATCTTTTATCATAAAAATATCAAAAATATTATCTTATCATATCTATCAGATCTCACTCTCGTAAGTGGTGTTGGGGAACGTAGCAGAAATTCAAAATTTTCCTACGTGTCACCAAGATCTATCTATGGAGAGACTAGCAACGAGGGGAAGGAGAGTGCATCTACATACCCTTGTAGATCGCTAAGCGGAAGCGTTCAAGTGAACGGGGTTGATGGAGTCGTACTCGTCGTGATTCAGATCACCGATGATCCTAGTGCCGAACGGACGGCACCTCCGCGTTCAACACACGTACAGCTCGACGATGTCTCCCACGCCTTGATCCAGCAAGGAGAGAGGGAGAGGTTGAGGAAGACTCCATCCAGCAGCAGCACAACGGCGTGGTGGTGATGGAGGAGTGTGGCAATCCTGCAGGGCTTCGCCAAGCACCTACGGGAGAGGAGGAGGTGTCACGGGAGGGAGGGAGGCGTCAGGGGCTCAGGTATGGATGCCCTCCCTCCCCTCCACTATATATAGGGGCAGGGGAGAAGGGGGAGGCGCAGCCTTGCCCCCTACTCCAAGAAAAGGGTGCGGCCAAGAGGGGGGGAGGAGTCCATCCTCCCCAAGGCACCTCGGAGGTGCCTTCCCCCTTGAGGACTCTTCCCTCTAGGGTTCCCTAGGCGCATGGGCCTCTTGGGGCTGGTGCCCTTGGCCCATGTAGGCCAAGGCGCACCCCCTACAGCCCATGTGGCCCCCGGGACAGGTGGCCCCACCCGGTGGGCCCCCGGGACCCTTCCGGTGGTCCCGGTACAATACCGATGACCCCGAAACTTGTCCCGATGGCCGAAACAGGACTTCCTATATATAAATCTTTACCTCCGGACCATTCCGGAACTCCTCGTGACGTCCGGGATCTCATCCGGGACTCCGAACAACATTCGGTAACCACATACAAACTTCCTTTATAACTCTAGCGTCATCGAACCTTAAGTGTGTAGACCCTACGGGTTCGGGAGACATGTAGTCATGACCGAGATGTTCCCCGGTCAATAACCAACAGCGGGATCTGGATACCCATGTTGGCTCCCACATGTTCCACGATGATCTCATCGGATGAACCACGATGTCAAGGACTCAATCGATCCCGTATACAATTCCCTTTGTCTAGCGGTATGGTACTTGCCTGAGATTCGATCGTCGGTATACCGATACCTTGTTCAATCTCGTTACCGGCAAGTCTCTTTACTCGTTCCGTAACACATCATCCCGTGATCAACTCCTTGATCACATTGTGCACATTATGATGATGTCCTACCGAGTGGGCCCAGAGATACCTCTCCGTTTACACGGAGTGACAAAATCCCAATCTCGATTCGTGCCAACCCAACAGACACTTTCAGAGATACCCGTAGTGTACCTTTATAGCCACCCAGTTACGTTGTGACGTTTGGCACACCCAAAGCACTCCTACGGTATCCGGGAGTTGCACAATCTCATGGTCTAAGGAAATGATACTTGACATTAGAAAAGCTTTAGCATACGAACTACATGATCTTGTGCTAGGCTTAGGATTGGGTCTTGTCCATCACATCATTCTCCTAATGATGTGATCCCGTTATCAACGACATCCAATGTCCATGGTCAGGAAACCGTAACCATCTATTGATTAACGAGCTAGTCAACTAGAGGCTTACTAGGGACATGGTGTTGTCTATGTATCCACACATGTATCTGAGTTTCCTATCAATATAATTCTAGCATGGATAATAAACGATTATCATGAACAAGGAAATATAATAATAATCAATTTATTATTGCCTCTAGGGCATATTTCCAACAGTCTCCCACTTGCACTAGAGTCAATAATCTAGTTCACATCGATATGTGATTAACACTCAAGGTCACATCCCCATGTGACTAATACCCAAAGAGTTTACTAGAGTCAATAATCTAGTTCACATTTACCATGTGATTAACACTCGATGAGTTCTGGGTTTGATCATGTTATGCTTGTGAGAGAGGTTATAGTCAACGGGTCTGAACCTTTCAGATCCGTGTGTGCTTTACAAATCTCTATGTCATCTCCTAGATGCAGCTACCACGTTCTATTTGGACCTATTCCAAATAACTATTCTACTTGGAGCTATTCTAAATTGTTGCTCCATTATACGTATCCAGTATCTCTACTCAGAGCTATCCGGATAGGTGTTAAGCTTGCATCGACTTAACCCTTTACGACGAACTCTTTTACCACCTCCATAATTGAGAAAATTCCTTAGCCCACTAGTTACTAAGGATAGCTTTGACCGCTGTCCTGTGATCCATTCTTGGATCACTCTTGTACCCCTTGATTGACTCATGATAAAGCACACTTCAGGTGCGGTACACAGCACAGCATATTGTAGAGCCTATGTCTTAAGCATAGGGGACGACCTTCGTTCCTTTCTCTCTATTCTGCCATGGTCGAGCTTTAAGTCTTAACTTCATACCTTACAACTCAGGCAAGAACTCCTTCTTTGACTGATCCATCTTGAACACCTTTAAGATCACGTCAAGGCATGTGCTCATTTGAAAGTACCATTAAGCGTTTTAATCTATCCTTATAGATCTTTGATGCTTAATGCTCAAGCAGCTTAATCCAGGCTTTTCCATTGAAAAATACTTTCCAAATAACCCTTTATGCTTTCCAGAAATTCTACGTCATTTCCGATCATTAATATGTCAACAACATATACTCATCAGAAATTCTATAGTGCTCCCACTCACTTCTTTGGAAATACAAGTTTCTCATAAACTTTGTATACACCCAAAATCTTTGATCATCATCAAAGCATACATTCCAACTCCGAGATGCTCACTCCAGTCCTCAGAAGGATTGCTGGAGCTTTGCATACTTATTAGCATATTTCAGGATAGACAAAACCTTCCGGTTGTATCACATACAACCTTTCCTCAAGAATCGTCGAGGAAACAATGTTTTGACATCCTATCTGCAAGATTTCATAAATAATGCAGTAATTGCTAATATAATTCCAACAGACTCTTAGCATCGCTACGAGTGAGAAAGTCTCATCGTAGTCAACTCCTTGAACTTGTCGAAAAACATCTTAATGACAAGTCGAGCTTTCTCAATGGTGACACTTACCATCATTGTCTGTCTTCCTTTCAAAATCCATATGTACCTAACAGCCTTACGACCATCAAGTAGTTCTTCCAAAGTCTACACTTTGTTTTCATACATGGATCCTCTCTCGGGTTTTATGGCCTTGAGCCATTTATCGGAATCTGGGCCCACCATCGCTTCTCCATAGCTCGTAGGTTCATTGTTGTCTAGCAACATGACTTCCAAGACAGGATTACGTACCACTCTGAAGTAGTACGCATCCTTGTCATCCCACGAGGTTTGGTAGTGACTCGATCCGAAGTTTCATGATCACTATCATAAGCTTCCACTTCAGTTGGTGTACGTGCCACAGGAACAACTTCCTGTGCCCTGCTACACACTTGTTGAAGTGACGGTTCAATAACCTCATCAAGTCTCCACCATCCTCCCACTCAATTCTTTCGAGAGAAACCTTTCCTCGAGAAAGGACCCGATTCAAGAAACAATCCCTATTGCTTTCGGATCTGAATTAGGAGGTATACCCAACTGTTTTTGGGTGTCCTATGAAGATGCATTTTATCTGCTTTGGGTTCGAGCTTATCAACCTGAAACCTTTTCACATAAGCGTCGCAGCCCCAAACTTTCAAGAAACGGCAACTTAGGTTTCTCCAAACCATAGTTCATACGGTGTCGTCTCAACGAAATTATGTGGTGCCCTATTTAAAGTGAATGTGGTTGTCTCTAATGCCTAACCCATGAACGATAGTGGTAACTCGATAAGAGACATCATGGTATGCACCATATCCAATAGGGTGCAACTATGACGTTTGGACACACCATCACACTATGGTGTTCCAGGCTGTATCAGTTGTGAAACAATTTCCACAATGTCTTAATTGTGTGCCAAAACTCGTAATTCAGATATTCATCTCTATGATCATATCATAGATCTTTTATCCTCTTGTCACGACGATCTTTCAACTTCACACTGAAATCACTTGAACCTTTCAATAATTCAGACTCATGATTCATCAAGTAAATGTACTCAACATCCACTCAAATTATCTGTGAAGTAAGGACATAACAATATCCACTAGATGCCTCAGCACTCATTGGACTGTACACATCAAAATGTATTACTTCCAACAAGTTGGTATCTTGTTCCATCTTACTGAAAACGAGGCTTTTCAGTCATCTTGCCCATGTGGTATGATTTGCATGTCCCAAGTGATTCAAAATCAAGTGAGTCAAAACGGTCCATTTGCATGGAGTTTCTTCATGCATATACACCAATAGACATGGTTCGCATGTCTCAAACTTTTCAAAAACGAGTGAGCCCAAAGATCCATCAATATGGAGCTTCTTCATGCGTTTTATACCGATATGACTTACGTGGCAGTGCCACAAGTAGGTGGTACTATCATTACTATCTTTTGGCATGAAAATGTGTATCACTACGATCGAGATTCAATAAACCATTCAGGTTCAACACTAATCTTGATGGTAGAGGGAGCGTACGATGTTTGATCACATCAAACTTGGAAACACTTCCAACACATATCGTCAGCTCACCTTTAGCTAGTCTCCGTTTATTCCGTAGCCTTTTGTTTCGAGTTACTAACACTTAGCAACCGAACCGGTATCTAATACCCTGGTGCTACTAGGAGTACTAGCAAAGTATACATTAACACAATGTACATCCAATATACTTCTATCAACCTTGCCAGCCTTCTTATCTACCAAGTATCTAGGGTAATTCTACTCTAGTGGTTGTTCCCCTTATTACAGAAGCACTTAGTCTCGGGTTTGGGTTTTACCTTGGGTTTCTTCACTAGAGCAGCAGTTGATTTGCCGTTTCATGAAGTATCCCTTCTTGCCCTTGCCCTTCTTGAAACTAGTGGTTTCACCAACCATCAACAATTGATGCTCCTTCTTGATTTCTACTTTCGCGGTGTCAAACATCGCGAATACCTCAAGGATCATCATATCTATCCCTGATATGTTATAGTTCATCACGAAGCTCTAACAGCTTGGTGGCAATGACTTTGGAGAACCATCACTGTCTTATCTGGAAGATCAACTCCCACTCGATTCAAATGATTGTTGTACTCAGACAATCTAAGCACAAGCTCAACAATTGAGCTTTTCTCCTTAGTTTGCAGGTTAAGAAAGTCATCGGAGGTCTTATACCTCTTGACATGGGCACGAGCCTGAAATCCCAATTTCAGCCCTCAAAACATCTCATATGTTTCGCGATGTTTCAAAAAACGTCTTTGGTGCCTCAACTCTAAACCGTTTAACTGAACTATCACGTAGTTATCAAAACGTGTATGTCAGATGTTCGCAACAACCACAGACAATGTTCGAGGTTCAGCTCACTGAGCGGTGTATTAAGGACATAAGCCTTCTATGAAGCAATGAGGACAATCCTCAGTTTACGGACCTAGTCCGCATAATTGCTACTATCAACTTTCAACTAATTTTTCTCTAGGAACATATCTAAACAGTAGAACTATAGCGTGAGCTACGACATAATTTGCAAAAACCTTTTGACTATGTTCAGGATAATTAAGTTCATCTTATGAACTCCCACTTAGATAGACATCCCTCTAGTCATCTAAGTGATTAGATGATCCGAGTCAAACTAGGCCGTGTCCGATCATCACGTGAGACGGACTAGTCATCATCGGTGAACATCTTCATGTTGATCGTATCTTCTATACGACTCATGTTCGACCTTTCGGTCTCCGTGTTCCGAGGCCATGTCTGTACATGCTAGGCTCGTCAAGTTAACCCTAAGTGTTTTGCATGTGTTCCGAGGCCATGTCTGTACATGCTAGGCTCGTCAACACACGTTGTATTTGAACGTCTGAATAAAACACCCGATCATCACGTGATGTTTTGAAACAACGAACTGTCGCAACGGTGCACAGTTAGGGGAGAACACTTCTTGAAATTGTTGTAAGGGATCATCTTATTTACTACCGTCGTTCTAAGCAAATAAGATGTATAAACATGATAAACATCACATGCAATCAAATAGTGACATGATATGGCCATCATCACTTTGCTCCTTTTGATCTTCATCTTCGGGGCTCCATGATCATCATCGTCACCGGCATGACACCATGATCTCCATCATCGTGTCTTCATGAAGTTGCCTCGCCAACTATTACTTCTACTACTATGGCTAACGGTTAGCAATAAAGTAAAGTAATTACATGACGTTTAAGTTGACACGCAGGTCAGAAATAAATAAGGACAACTCCTATGGCTCCTGCCGGTTGTCATACTCATCGACATGCAAGTCGTGATTCCTATTACAAGAACATGATCAATCTCATACATCACATATATCATTCATCACATCCTTTTTGGCCATATCACATCACATAGCATACCCTGCAAAAACAAGTTAGACGTCCTCTAATTGTTGTTGCATGTTTTACGTGGCTGCTATGGGTTTCTAGCAAGAACGTTTCTTACCTACGCATGAACCACAACGTGATATGCCAATTGCTATTTACCCATCATAAGGACCCTTTTCATCGAATCCGATCCGACTAAAGTGGGAGAGACAGACACCCGCCAGCCACCTTATGCAACTAGTGCATGTTTGTCGGTGGAACCGGTCTCACGTAAGCGTACGTGTAAGGTTGGTCCGGGCCGCTTCATCCCAAGATGCCGCCGACTCAAGATAAGACTAGTAACGGCAAGCATATTGAACAATATCAACGCCCACAACTACTTTGTGTTCTACTCGTGCAAAGAATCTACGCAATAGACCTAGCTCTGATACCACTGTTGGGGAACGTAGCAGAAATTCAAAATTTTCCTACGTGTCACCAAGATCTATCTATGGAGAGACTAGCAACGAGGGGAAGGAGAGTGCATCTACATACCCTTGTAGATCGCTAAGCGGAAGCGTTCAAGTGAACGGGGTTGATGGAGTCGTACTCGTCGTGATTCAGATCACCGATGATCCTAGTGCCGAACGGACGGCACCTCCGCGTTCAACACACGTACAGCTCGACGATGTCTCCCATGCCTTGATCCAGCAAGGAGAGAGGGAGAGGTTGAGGAAGACTCCATCCAGCAGCAGCACAACAGCGTGGTGGTGATGGAGGAGCGTGGCAATCCTGCAGGGCTTCGCCAAGCACCTACGGGAGAGGAGGAGGTGTCACGGGAGGGAGGGAGGCGCCAGGGGCTCAGGTATGGATGCCCTCCCTCCCCTCCACTATATATAGGGGCAGGGGAGAAGGGGGAGGCGCAGCCTTGCCCCCTACTCCAAGTAAAGGGTGCGGCCAAGAGGGGGGGAGGAGTCCATCCTCCCCAAGGCACCTCGGAGGTGCCTTCCCCCTTGAGGACTCTTCCCTCTAGGGTTCCCTAGGCGCATGGGCCTCTTGGGGCTGGTGCCCTTGGCCCCTGTAGGCCAAGGCGCACCCCCTACAGCCCATGTGGCCCCCAGGACAGGTGGCCCCACCCGGTGGGCCCCCGAGACCCTTCCGGTGGTCCCGGTACAATACCGATGACCCCGAAACTTGTCCCGATGGCCGAAACAGGACTTCCTATATATAAATCTTTACCTCCGGACCATTCCGGAACTCCTCGTGACGTCTGGGATCTCATCCGGGACTCCGAACAACATTCGGTAACCACATACAAACTTCCTTTATAACTCTAGCGTCGTCGAACCTTAAGTGTGTAGACCCTACGGGTTCGGGAGACATGTAGTCATGACCGAGATGTTCTCCGGTCAATAACCAACAGCGGGATCTGGATACCCATGTTGGCTCCCACATGTTCCACGATGATCTCATCGGATGAACCACGATGTCAAGGACTCAATCGATCCCGTATACAATTCCCTTTGTCTAGCGGTATGGTACTTGCCCGAGATTCGATCGTCGGTATACCGATACCTTGTTCAATCTCGTTACCGGCAAGTCTCTTTACTCGTTCCGTAACACATCATCCCGTGATCAACTCCTTGAT